>NC_091297.1:2277566-2370066 GCF_038502225.1 Cherax quadricarinatus
GCTGCCTTCAAGAGAGAGCTGGACAGATACCTAAAGTCGGTGCCGGATCAGCCGGGCTGTGGCTCGTACGTCGGACTGTGTGCGGCCAGCAGAAACAGCCTAGTTGATCAGGCCCTGATCCATCGGGAGGCCTGGTCGTGGACCGGGCCGCGGGGGCGTTGATCCCCGGAATTACCTCCAGGTAACCTCCAGGTAAGTGTTGCACTTGTCTTCACCAGGTGTGGGACATTTATACAGCCTTAGGCCATGTATATGCTCATACACCTTGCACAGAGGTGCCTTAATGGTGGCGATGGCTTCTTCAACAAGGAATTGCAACTACTCTTCCCATCCTTGGATCAAACTTACTTTCCATTCCGCAGGCGTGGTATAACTCCTATTAATTTAGCTCTTCCTCCAGAGCGGCGGCATGAGTGTGAGGTAACTTCCAACACTAACACCGTCAAGTGTGTTCATGTCCAGACTCCAGGTCGAAAACTGACAACAACAACCCCCCTCCCTCCCCTCCCCTTCTTTCTCACTCCCTCTTCCTCTCCCTCTTTCTCTCTCCCTATCTCTTTCTCCCTCTCTCTTTCTCCCTATCTCTCTCTCTCGATCTCCCGCTCGCTACCGCCCCCTCCCCGTACCCCCTCCCCACCCCCCTCCCCATCCCCCTCCCCTTCCCCCTCCCCGTACCCTCTCCCCCTCCCCTCCCCCTCTCCCCCTCCCCTCCCCCTCTCCACCTCCCCTCCCCCTCTCCCCCTCCCCTCCCCCTCTCCCCCTCCCCTCCCCCTCTCCCTCCTCCCCGTACCCTCTCCCCCTCCCCCCTCCCCCTCCCCTCCCCCTCCCCCTCCCCCTCCCCCTCCCCTCCCCCTCCCCCTCCCCCTCCCCCTCCCCCCTCCCCCTCCCCTCCCCCCTTCCCACCCCACCTCCCTGGTTATGGTTGAGCTGCGGGGTGTTGAGAGATGACAATACATGTATGGTAAGGGTCATGTACAGTGGTAGTTGCATATATATACATAACTGGTTTCCCTGTATTGGAATTAAGGTTTAGATTTTTGCGTTCGCCTGTCCTGAATAAGGTTATATAAATGTAAATAAGTTTATTTATATAGCCTCTACGCACTGGCTGTGAAGGATTGCCAGGGTTTTTCGTCCTTGTTCTGTAATTGGCTGGTGTGGAGTTTAAATGTCTGTGTACTTGGTTGTTTTCACTTTAATGGGTCTATATTTAGTCTCTTTTTGAAAGAGTTTTTCATTTCTGGTTCATTGTGAGTGAATCTAACTGGAATTGTTTATTGGAAAAAATTTTTTGGTAGCCGCTTTATGAGAGTTTGTGTTGGATCGTTTAACACATTGTTTTACACGGTGTTTTGTCTGAGTGTGAATAAGTTTGAATTTTAAACACCGTATCTCTTAGCGGGAATTAAAATAATTAATGGTTCCCGGGGATCATCGCACTCGTGGCTCCTAAATTTAAAAAGAAATATTAAACTATTAAACGTAAATTAAGGTAGTGTGAAAGACATCAAGTGTCCCGGGAGGTACCAGTGTGTTGTAAGAGTGGAAGACAGAAGCCGGTTCAGTGTTCGGCTCTTGCTGGATTGAAGATCTTTTTATCTTCACAGCTCAATTTTACAGACTAAGAACTGTTATCCTACCTCAGTTTATTTCTAAGCTCAGCCTTTTCTTTTGTAAACATTAAGACGGTGTACCTTTGAAGAGCTTCGAGAGTTAATCTACTCTCGGAGCCCGGCCATGGGCCAGGCTCGTCTGGTGCTTGCCTGGTCAACCAGGCTGTTGCTGCTGGAGGCCCGCTGTTCCACATATTCATAACAGCCTGGTTGATCTGGCATCTGGTGAAGATACTTGTCCAGTTTCCTCTTGAAGGCTTCTACACTTGTTCCAGCAGTGTCTCTGATATCTTCTGGTAAGATGTTGAAAAGTCTGGGACCCCGGATGTTGATACAGTGTTCCCTTATTGTCCCCACCGCATCCCTGCTCCTAACTGGGTTTATTTTACACTTCCTCCCATATCTTTCACTCCAGTATGTTTTTATGGCAGTGTTCAGATTTGGGACCAAGCCCTCGAGTACCTTCCAGGTATATATTATCATGTACCTCTCTCTCCTCCGCTCCAATGAATACACGTGGAAGACTTGCAGGCGTTCCCAGTAGTTTAGGTGCTTTACAGGCTCAGTGTGAGCCGTAAACGATCTCTGTATTTGTTCCAGCTCAGATATTTCTCCTGCTTTGAACGGGGCCGTCAGCACTGAGCAATATTCTAAGTGAGGGAGCACTAGCGATTGGAAGTGTGTCATCATCGGCATTATTTCCCTTGTCTTGAAAGTTCTCAATACCCACCCAGTCATCTTCCTGGCTGTCGTGATCTTTGTCTTGTTATGGACTTTTATGTCCTCCTACCGTAGTGACTTTCATACTTATTTTAGTGTCATCTGGAAATGATGATACACAAGTGTGCCGGGTGTTTTTTTGTCTGTCTGCTATGAGGATGAGAAACAGCAGAGGTGCCAGGACAGTGCCTTGGGGCACTAAGCTTTTGACCTCGCTGATGCTGGATCTTGCCCTGTTCACTACTATCTTTTGTGTTGTGTGTGTTAGGAAACCGAAAATCCATCTACCTACATTCCCCGTAATGCTCATGGCCTTCATTTTGTGCTCTATAACTTCATGATGGTATTTGTCAAACGCCATTGCAAAATCTGTGTAAATCACATCTGCGTTTTGGTCTTCTTCCAGTGGCTCCGTAATTCTGTCATAATGGTTCAGCAGCTGTGACAGACATGATCGTCCTGCTCTAAAACCATGCTGGCTCGTGTTATGTTGGTTGTGCTGCTCCATGAAATTTGTAATCTGTCGTCTCATCACTCTTTCGATGATTTTTATGATGTGAGAAGTTAGGGCTACTGGTCTGTGAGTGTTTATTGAACACTGGCAGTGTTTTATGACGAGTGTTACTGTGCAGGTAGCTAGTGAACACTGGCAGTGTTTTATGATAATGATGGGTCACTGACACAAACACGATGTTTACTAAACACCGACATTTGTGATAGTACATCACGTGATAATGAACTTAATTAAATTGCTTCATTGGCTTCGATAAACCCAGGATTGTGGAGGGAGTCGGTGATTGATGGTGGAGGGTTGGGGTTAGTGGTGGTGGTGGAGGGTTGGGGTTAGTGGTGGTGAGTGGTGGTGGTGGAGGGCTGGGGTTAGTGGTGGTGAGAGGAGTGATGGATGGTGGAGGGTTGGGGTTAGTGGTGGTGAGTGGTGATGGTGGAGGGTTGGGGTTAGTGGTGGTGAGAGGAGTGATGGATGGTGGAGGGTTGGGGTTAGTGGTGGTGAGTGGTGGTGGTGGAGGGTTGGGGTTAGTGGTGGTGAGAGGAGTGATGGATGGTGGAGGGTTGGGGTTAGTGGTGGTGAGAGAAGTGATGGGTGGTGGAGGGTTGGGGTTAGTGGTGGTGAGAAGGATGAGTAATGATGGAGGGATGGGGAGAACTCAATCTCCCAGTTGTAAAATGGAAGATAGCTTATCACAACGTTATACCAGAAATAATTGCTGGAAGTATCCTTGCTCAACAGGTATATATTAGGTAACTATTGAGGCTTTGTGAAAAGTTCGCATTGAACCAACAGTTAAGTGGTAACACTAGAAATAAAAATACACTGGACTTGATATTCACAAACAGCAAGAAACTGATCAGAGAGAGAACAATCACAAAAACAACATACGCTGATCACAACATTATAGAAGTTGAGACGAGAATAATCTCAGGGTTAGGGAATTCCAGCAATAATGTGCGAGAAGGAATGTTCAGTAAATTTAACTTAACCAACCATAGAATTGACTGGGACAAAACTAACCAAGAATTATTAGATATATCATGGGAAGCACCGTAAAGCCTCACTAGTGCCTGGAAAACCAGAATACAAAACCATACAAGGTCTGTATTAATATATATGTACCATTGAGGAATCATAGAAGTTCATGCATGGAAAAGAGCACAAAAGATGGCACAGTAGAAGAAAAAGGGTTGTCGAATTACTTTAAAAACATGAATGTCACAACGTAGGAAAGATAGTCTTTAGCCGAGAGTTCGCTGATTTAGAGCAAAAACTGAAGATGTCGTAGCAAACAGAAGCAGCACAAATGGAATGGAAGGCCACCCGGCATATTGCAAGAAACTTCAAATATTTCTAGTCATCTGAAAAATCAAAACTATAAACTGCCTGTAGAATTTGACCCTTAATAAGAGAGACTCATATACTGACGATGAGCAGGAAATGAGCGAAATTCTAAAGGAACATTACGAGTCAGTTTTCAGGAACCCACTAAA
This sequence comes from Cherax quadricarinatus, assembly GCF_038502225.1. Lineage (NCBI taxonomy): Eukaryota > Metazoa > Arthropoda > Malacostraca > Decapoda > Parastacidae > Cherax > Cherax quadricarinatus. The sequence continues at coordinate 2,281,904 of NC_091297.1, forward strand.
TGAAAAAAAAAAAAAAGACTTTTTCATTGCATGGGAAGGCCGGCCAGACCAGCTGACTGATATTAGTAATTATACTATAGAATTCGAAAAGGAAATTGAAAACATACGTATTCAGTCAGCACCTGGACCAGATTCATGGAATTCCTTATTTACAAAGAAAGTGCAAAGTACCAGTAGCACGAGCCTTCAGTATTCTTTGGAGAAAGAGCCTAGATCTTGGTGAAATACCACAGATATCAAAGAGTGCAGATATAGCTCCTTTGTATAACAGAGGTAGTGGAACACTAACTAAAAATTACAGACCAGTAGCTCTAACATCCTACATAAAAGTCTTCGAAAAAGTGATGAGATGTCAAATTACAAACGTCATAGAACACCACACACTGGAAGTGAACGATCATGCCTGTCACAGTTGCTGAACCACTATGACGCAATACAGAGGCTTTGGGGGAAGATGTGATGTACACAGATTTTGCAGTGGCGTTTGACAAATGTGATCACGGGGTGATTGTATTTGTAATGCCTATGATGGTCATAGGCATTACGGGAAAGGTAGGTGAATTTTCAGGTTTCTAACATATAGTGATAGTAAAAGCTCAGTACCCAAAGGCACTGTCCTGGCACCTCTGCAGTTTCTTATCCTCATAGCAGACATAGATAAAAGTACCCGTCACACTTTTGTATCACCATTTGCACATGACACTAAAATAAGCATGAATCCCACTACCTTATATCTTTGAAGAGTTTCGCGAGTTTACTCTCGGAGCCCGGCCATGGGTCAGGTTCGTCTGGTGCTTGCCTGGTCAACCAGACTTGTTGCTGGAGGCCCGCTGCCCCACATATTACCTGGAGAGGGTTTCGGGGGTCAACACCCCCACGGCCCGGTCTGAGACCAGGCCTCATGGTGGATCAGGGTCTGATCAACCAGGCTGTTACTGCTGGCCGCACGCAAGCTGACGTACGAACCACAGCCTGGTTGGTCAGGTACTGACTTTAGGTGCCTGTCCGGTGCCTTCTTGAAGACAGCCAGGGGTCCATTGGTAATCCCCCTTAAGTATGCTGGGAGGCAATTGAACAGTCTTGGGCCCCGGACACTTATTATGTTGTCTCTCAGTGTACTCGTGGCGCCCCTGCTTTTCATCGGGGAAATGTTGCATCTCCTGCCGAGTCTTTTGCTTTCATAGGGAGTGATTTTCGTGTGCAGGTTTGGTACTAATCCCTCCAGGACCTTCCAAGTGTATATTATCATGTATCTCTCTCGCCTGCGTTCGAGGGAATACAGATCAAGGACCTTCAACCGTTCCCAGTAGTTTAGGTGCCTTATCGTACTTACGTGTGCCGTGAAAGTTCTTTGTACACTCTCCAGGTCTGCAATGTCGCCAGTCTTGAAGGGGGCCGTTAGTGTACAGCAGTATTCCAGCCTAGAGAGCACAAGTGATTTGAAGAGAATCATCATGGGCTTGGCGTCCCTAGTTTTGAAGGTTCTCATTATCCATCCTATCATTTTCCTAGCGGATGAGGTAGACACATTGGTGTGGTCTTTGAAGGTGAGATCCTCAGACATTATCACGCCCAGGTCTTTCACATTACTTTTCCGCTCTATTGTATGGTTAGAATTTGTCGTATACCCTGACACATTTTTAATTTCTTCAAGTTTCCTATATCTGAATAGTTGAAATTTCTCCTCGTTGAACTTCATAATGTTTTGAGTGGCCCATTCGAAGATTTGGTTGATGTCCGCTTGAAGTCTCGCGGTGTCTTCGATGGAGGTCACTGCCATGGTAATCCGGGTGTAATCCGCAAAGGAAGACACGGAGCTATGGCTTACATCTCTGTCTATGCCGGAAATGAGGATGAGAAATAGAATGGGAGCGAGTACTGTGCCTTGTGGAACAGAGCATTTTACATCATATACATCACAGCCTGGTTTATCTGGCACCTAGTGGACAGACTACGGTAGAAGATACTGAAAAATTACAGGAAGATATAAGCAGAATTTTCCACTGGACATTGGAGAACAATATTACAATCACTGGTGATAAGTTCCAACTGATTAGGTATGGAAAGAATGAACAACTTAAAAGGAAACACTGTGTACAGAACTCAATAGGATCATCAAATAGAACGAAAAGAACATATGAAAAACTTGGGAGTAATTATGTCAGCTGACCTTTCAAAGAACACAATAAGATGAAGGTCACAACAGCCAGGAGGATAACGGGGTGCGCAATGAGAACCTTCAAAACGAGGGGGAAATAGCGTCACTGGTGACTTTTTTCAAATTGCTTGTTCTTTCTCATTTGGTATATTGCTCAGTGTTGACTACCCCGTTCAGGGCAAGAGAAATATAAGTGATGGCGCAGAAGAGATCGTTTACGGCTCGCATAGAGCCAATAAAACATTTAAAATACTGGGAACGCCTTAAGTCTTAAATATATATTCACTGGAACAGGGAGAGAGAGAGAGAGAGAATGAGAATGAATGATAATATATACCTGGAAAGTACTTGAGGGCTTTGTCCCAAATTTACACACTGCCATAACATGACTTAAGAAATCGTAATGACACGATTGCAAATAAACCATACCCCCGGTCGGGGTTGAACCCGCGGTCATAGTCTCAAAACTCCGCGGGTTCAATCCCGGCCGGGGGTATGGTTTTTTGCCATAACATACTGGAGTGAGAGATATGGGAGGAAGTGCAAAATAAGAGCCAGTGAAAAGCAGGGGTGCAGTGGGCACGGTAATTGAATACCGTATCAACGTCCGTGACTCCAGACTATTCAGCATCTCGCCAGAAGATATCAGAAACACTGCTGGGACAAGCGTAGAAGTCTTAAGAAGAAACTAGACAAGCATCTTCACTAGGTGCCAGACCCAGGTTTCGATGGATATGTGGGGAAGCGGGCTTCCAGCAGCAACAGCCTGGTTGACCAGGCTGGCACCAGACGATCCTACCCCAAGGCCAGGTTCTGGGAGTAGAAAAACTCTGGGACCTCATCAAAGGTATATCAAAGGGGTGGTGGAGGGATGAGATGTGAAAGGGCCGTGATGACACTCGTCTTGCTTAACGATGCTGTAAGCTGAAAATATATCTCATGGTACCTGGAGGTTACCTGGAGGTTATTCCGGGGATCAACGCCCCCGCGGCCCGGTCCATGACCAGGCCTCCCGATGGATCAGGGCCTGATCAACTAGGCTGTTACTGCTGGCCGCACGCAGTCCGACGTACGAGCCACAGCCCGGCTGATCCGGCACTGACTTTAGGTATCTGTCCAGCTCTCTCTTGAAGGCAGCCAGGGGTTTATTGGCAATTCCCCTAATGCTTGTGCTATCTGGACTGAAATAATTGTATACGGCAGCAGCACCACCACCACCACCACCACCACCACCAGCAGTAGCAGCAACACAACCAGGAGCAACAGCACCACAACCACCAGGACCACCACCACCACCAGTAGCAGCAACACAACCAGCAGCAACAGCACCACAACCACCAGTAGCAGCAGCACCACCACCAGCACCAGTAGCAGCAACGCAACCAGCAGCAACAGCACCACAACCACCAGGACCACCAGTAGTAGCAGCAGCAGCAGCACCACCACCATCAGTAAGAGCAGTAGCACCACCAGCAGTAGCAGCAGCAGCACCACCACCAGCAGTAGCAGCAGTAGCAGCAGCAGCAGCACCACCACCAGCAGCAATAGCACCACCAGCAGTAGCAGCAGCAGCAGCAGCACCACCACCACCACCACCACCACCACCACCACCACCACCACCACCACCACCACCACCACCACCAGCAACACAACCAGCAGCAACAGCACCACAACCACCAGGACCACCAGTAGCAGCAACAGCACCACAACCACCAGTAGCAGCAACAGCACCATCAGCAGTAGTAGCAGCAGCAACAGCACCACTAGCAGTAGCAGCAGCACCACCACCACCACCAGTAAGAACAGTAGCACCACCAGCAGTAGCAGCAGCAGCACCACCACCACCACCACCACCACCACCACCACCACCACCACCAGTATCAGCAATAGGACCACCAGCAGTAGCAGCAATAGGACCACCAGCAGTAGCAGCAGCAGCAGCAGCAGCAGCAGCACCACCACCACCACCACCACCACCACCAGTAGAAGCAATAGCACCACCAGCAATAGCACCACCACCAGCAGCAGCACCACCACAACCACCAGTAACAGCAGTAGCACCACCAGCAGTAGCAGCAGCAGCAACAGCATCACTAGCAGTAGCAGCAGCAGCACCACCACCAGTAAGAGCAGTAGCACCACCAGCAGCAGCAGCACCACCACCAGCAGTAGCACCACCAGCAGTAGCAGCAGCAGCAGCAGCAGCACCACCACCACCACCCAGCAGTAGCAGCAGCACCACCACCACCACCACCAGTAGTAGCAGCAATAGCACCACCAACAGTAGCAGCAGCAGCACCACCACCACCACCATCACCAGTAGCAGCAATAGCACCACCAGCAGCAGCAGGAGCACCACCACCACCAGCACTAGCAGCAGGACCAGCAGCAGCAGCACTACCACCACCAGCAGGAGCACTAGCACCAGCAGCACCACTAGCACCAGCAGCACCACTAGCAGCAGCAGCAGCACCACCAGCACTAGCAGCAGGACCAGCAGCAGCACTACCACCACCAGCAGGAGCACTAGCACCAGCAGCACCACTAGCAGCAGCAGCACCACCACCACCACCACCACCAGCAGTAACAGCAGCAGCAGCACCACCACCACCAGCAACAGTACCAGCAGTAGGAGCAGCAGCAGCACCAGCAGGACCAGCAGCAGCAGTAGGAGCAGCAGCAGCAGCACTAGCAGCAACACCACCAGGAACACCAGCAGCAGTAACAGCACCAGCAGTAGAAGCAGCAGCAGCAGCAACAGCACCAGCAGTAGGAGCAGCAGCAGCAGCAGCACTAGCAGCACCACCACCAGCAGGACCAGCAGCAGCAGTAGGAGCAGCACCAGCACCACCACCACCAGCAGCAGCAGTAACAGCAGCAGCACCACCACCACCAGCAACAGTACCAGCAGTAGGAGCAGCAGCAGCAGCACCAGCAGGACCAGCAGCAGCAGTAGGAGCAGCAGCAGCACTAGCAGCAACAACACCAGCAGTAGAAGCAGCAGCAGCACTAGCAGCAGCACCAGCAGCAACACCTCCAGGACCACCAGCAGCAGCAACAGCACCAGCAGTAGAAGCAGCAACAACACCAGCAGTAGAAGCAGCAGCAGCACTAGCAACAGCACCAGCAGTAGAAGCAGCAGCAACAGCACCAGCAGTAGGAGCAGCAGCAGCAGCACTAGCAGCAGCACCACCAGGACCACCAGCAGCAGCAACAGCACCAGCAGTAGAAGCAGCACCAGCACCAGCAGTAGAAGCAGCAACACCAGCAGTAGAAGCAGCAGCAGCAGCAGCAACAGCACCAGCAGCAGCAGCAACAGCAGCAACAGCATCAGCAGCAACAGCACCAGCAGCACCAGCAGGACCACCAGCAGCAGCAACAGCACCAGCAGTAGGAGCAGCAGCAGCACTAGCAGGACCAACAGCAGCAGCAACAGCACCAGCAGCAGCACCAGCAGTAGGAGCAGCAGCAGCAGCAGCACTAGCAGTAGGAGCAGCAGCAGCACTAGCAGCAACACCACCAGGACCACCAGCAGCAGCAACAGCACCAGCAGTAAAAGCAGCAACAGCACTAGCAGCAGCAGCAGCAGCATCAGCACCAGCAGAACCACCAGCAACAGCACCAGCACCAGTAGTAGCAGTACCAACAGCAGCAACAACAACAGCAGCAGCAGCAGCAGCAGCACCACCACCACCACCACCACCACCACCACCACCACCACCACCACCACCACCACCACCACCACCACCCAACATTACTGATGACAGCCACACCAACATTACTGATGACAGCCACACCAACATTACTGGTGACAGCTACACCAACATTACTGATGACAAACACACCAACATTACTGGTGACAGCCACACCAACATTACTGATGACAGCTACACCAACATTACTGATGACAGCTACACCAACATTACTGATGACAGCTACACCAACATTACTGATGACAGCTACACCAACATTACTGTTGACAGCTACACCAACATTACTGATGACAGCTACACCAACATTACTGATGACAGCTACACCAACATTACTGATGACAGCTACACCAACATTACTGATGACACCTACACCAACATTACTGGTGACAGCCACACCAACATTACTGATGACAGCCACACCAACATTACTGGTGACTGCCACACCAACATTACTGGTGACAGCCACACCAACATTACTGGTGACTGCCACACCAACATTACTGGTGACTGCCACACCAACATTACTGGTGACAGCCACACCAACGTTACTGGTGACAGCCACACCAACATTACTGATGACAGCTACACCAAAATTACTAGTGACAGCCACACCAACATTACTGGTGACAACCACACCAACATTACTGGTGACGGCCACACCAACATTCCTGCTGACAAGCACACCAACATTACTCGTGACAGCCACACCAACATTACTGGTGACAGCCACACCAACATTACTTGTGACAGCCACACCAACATTACTGGTGACAGCCACACCAACATTACTGGTGACAGCCACACCAACATTACTGGTGACAGCCACACCAACATTACTGGTGACAACCACACCAACATTACTGGTGACAACCACACCAACATTACTGGTGACAACCACACCAACATTACTGGTGACAACCACACCAACATTACTGGTGACAACCACACCAACATTCCTGGTGACAACCACACCAACATTACTGGTGACAACCACACCAACATTACTGACTCCAGATATTGCACACAGTTACAAGTCTGTGTAGTTAGTTATATCGACCAGTAGATTTATCAAGCGTCCCCGACCACCACAACACCCTCCCCCCCTCCCACTCTCTCACTATTTCCCATATCCTTTCAATCTCTCCTCTCTTTCGCTTTCATTTTTCTTCCCCATTTCTCCCCTTCTCTTGCGGATGTAATTTATTCGATTTTTGCTAAATAATAATGTTAGTAGTCTTCTTTCTGTTCTTTCCAGCTGCCTTTTCCTTCCTCCTGTCCTTTCTTCACTACAGTACTAAGCATTATTTCTAATTTCAAATTAAATGGTCATGCAGCTAGTCATTCTTTTCCGTATTTCCAGAGCAGGAGTGTAGGGCGAGGTGAGAGCCTTGAGCTTCACTATGGCCACTTGTTGTGTGTGGAGGGAATTGGGTTAGTTGTCTGCAGGAACCCTGATATACACTGCTAGCAGCCACAACTTGTATATTTACGCATTTTCATTATACACTCTCTCGGCTCTCTTCCTTGCCCTGCTCTCTTCGTCCTCTGCTCTCTTCATCCTCTCCTCTCTTCCTCTCCTCTCTTCCTCCCCATTTCTCCTCTCTTTCCTAGTGTCCTCTCTTCCCCAATATTCTCTCATAGGCTTGCCCTCTCTTCATCCCTCTCCTCGTCCCCTTTTTTTTCGTCCCCTTCTCCCTCCGTCCCGTTCTCTTACTCCCTTTCTCTTATTTTGTCCTCTATCCCTCTTCTCCTCCCCCTATCATCCTATTCTTTTCCTCTGTTCTCTTCGGCTTCTCCTTTCCTCCCCACTCGTCCTCTCCCTATTCCTCCCTCTCTCCTCTCATTTTTTCTTTCTCTTATCTCCTCTCTTCATCTCCTCATTAACACCAAAAAAAATATGGAAATTTTTGCCGTAAAAATTGAAAATGGAATGCTGTCTTCAAATGTTTTAAATCCGGCTTCAAATATTTTGTTTGGCGATTTTAGTTTACGACATCAAAAATGGAAGTATATGTCTCATTCGTCAGGAGGTATTTCAGGTGAACAGTCTCGCACAACTGCACTATAAAGACTGAAATAAATTCGCCTTAAGCCAGCAATTAGAAGGATCCACCAGACTAGAAAATACCATTGACCTTATATTTACAAGCAGCGAAGACCTGGTATGGAACATAATGGTGTCAAAAGCAACTAATTCAGACCACAAGCTTGTCGAGGTTCAAACCTTCATACACACTAGTCTTCAGCAGCAAAATATTACCAGTCACGAGGGTGTACTCAAATTCAATTTCAACAATAAAACATTAACAGGTAATCAGTCACGACCTTGGTGAAATATGCTGGTAAGAAAATATGGTTGACATGGATTTAAACCAGTATCTGGAGATGATGAGCTCAGTGGCACTATAAGTATGCTCTTGACATGTACCATTAAGAAGAAAAGATGGAAAATATTGACCTCAAACTGAAAGCATCATACCAGGCCCAAGAGACAGAGAGACAAAAAACATAAATGAAATTTAAAGAAAAGCAAATTTTTTTCTTAACTCCAGATCAAAAACCACATGCAGTATCTGGCCCGTGCTTAAAGCAGATGGAACCTATACACTGACTACAATGAAGAAATGAGTTTTGCATGGATGAGACTCATAACCCGGCCTACATCTCCATAATTTCTGGTATAACCCTAACCCCATTTAATTTTGAAAAGGCCATCAATTGCCTGACCCTGTACTCTGCCTGGGGCAAAGTACAGGGTTACAGGGAAAGAATAAAGAACTCAACAGGAACTCTGTATACAAAACTCAAGAGGATCATCAAATAGAACGCAAGGAACACGTGAAAAACTTGGGAATAACTGTGTCATCTGATCTTTCACAGAACATAATAAGACAAGGTCAACAGCCAGGAGAATGAAGGAGTGGGTATTGAGAATCTTCAAAACAAGGGAAACAATACCAATGGTGACACTTTTCAAATCGCAAGTGCTTCCCCATGTGTAATACTGCTCAGTGTTGACGGCTCCGTTCAAGGGAGATGAAATATCAGAGCTTCAACAAATACAGAGATCGTTTATGGCCCCGCACAGAGCCAGTAAAGCATTGACATTAAATGAGAACGCCTTAAAGTCTTGAATATGTACTCACTAGAACAGAGGAAACACACGATAATATACTCCTCGATGGTACTCGAGGACCTGGTCCCAAATCTGCACACTGCCATAACATACTGCAGCGAGATATGGGAGGAAGTGCAAGATAAAACCAGTGAAGAGCAGGGGTGCGGTGGACCCAATAAGGGAACATTGTATCAACATTCGTGGCCCCAGATTATTCAACATCTTACCAAATATCAGAAACAGTGCTAGAACAAGTGTAGAAGTCTTCAAGAGAAAACTGGACAAGTATCTTAACCAGGTGCCAGAACCAGGCTGTGATGGATATGTGGGGCAGCGGGCCTCCAGCAGCAACAGCCTGATTGACGAGCCTGGCTCATGGCCGGGCTGCGTCAGTAGAAAAACTCTCGAAACTCTGACATAGCCACATTCTACTAGCTGGCAGTAAAGCAGTCACAAAAAACTGTAGACCACATTATCAAAATCTTTGAGTCTTAAGAAGCAATTTGCTAATCACAACGAATTTCAGTATTTGCACAAGTCAGGGTAGCATGGGTCTAGATCAGGTCGTTCCTGCCTCCCGCAGTTACTTCACCATTACGACAATCTTAGATGCAGTGGAAGCCAAGCAGAATGCTAATTTTACAATGGCTTTGCAAAAGCCTTTGACAAGTGTAACCATGGTGTAATAGCGGCCAAAATACGCTCAAAAGAAATAACTCGAAAAGTGGGCAGATGAATATTTAATTTACTAACGAGTAGAACCTAAAGTGTTATAGTGAACAAGAGTGAAATCGGAGGCTGCCACAGTTGAAAGTTCTGTTTCTCAAGGCACTTTGCTGGCTCTTGTTCTCGTCCTTATTATCATAACCAGCATAGTCATGAATCAGAGCACCATATCACAATACTAGTCTGCACGAGAGTGGCCTCCATTGCGGACACGGCAAATCTCCAAACAAAGTCTTCCAGTGGACCACTGTCAACAACATGATGTTCAGTGAGGACAACTTTCAGCTAGTCAGTTATGGAAAGGATGACAAAATAAAGACTGGTGTCGGTGGTATGTTACGTCTGTAAGTGAGGGACCATTACTCTGTCACGAATTAGGAAAGTGATAGTTAAGCTACTGAAGGGTCAGGACGCTGACTTACATACGAGTTTAAACCTTAGTCATGCCTGCAGGCATGGGCAGTCGCTATGTAGTCACGAAATTGGTAGGATACGCTTACGATACCTGGCAGACAGTACTACCTTTTCTACCTAATAAACACCCATCCGAGCAATAGTGTATTTCTCCAATCGTACCCACAACGTTTCGAACCCCAATCCACAACAGTTGGTGTCAGCTCTGGTGAAATTCTTATGAATTTCAGTGGATTTTGTGGTGTGAAGTGGACTCCACGGACTGGAGGCCAGCTTGCACCGTTACTCCTCTCTTCTGAGCCGTCCAGGCGAGAGTACTAAATTTTATGCACTGGAAGCAAGCAAGCAAGCAAGCAAGAAGGCCAGTAACCTAGTCAGCAGTAAGCTGTGTATAGCTGTTTGTAGCTCTGCAAGTGTTCTGTCGTCTCAGATGTTCCTGACCACAGAAAGTCAAACCAAGCCTACCCAGGCACCCTCTTCTAAGCCACTGGCTTAGCCTACTCTATATATCGTCTCTGCATTTGTGGATCTGTGGTCATGCCTTTAAGTTCTTTTTCATTTGGTCAACACCTTTCCTCTTGGGGAAGGAGGCTTGATGTAACACTCGTCACAGGGTGTAAAATACAAACTTGAATCGCTCAATAGAATGTAAGATGAATCTGAGAGACATTGAAATGATTGCCAGCTCTCACCTTCAAGGATTACAACCGCAAGGAAAACGATAGGCTGGATAACTAGAACCTTCGAAACTAGAGTTGCAAAGCCAATGTTGATACTCTTCAAGTCCCTTGTTCTCTCTAGGCTGGAGTACTGCTGTACTCTTAACGACTCTGTTCAAGGCAGGCGAAATTGCATACCTGTAGAATATACAGAGATCCTTCACAAGTGTGATGGTAACAAGACTTGAAATACTCCCTTCATACACAGAGAGAGATTTCCAACTGACCCCTGGCTGTCTTCAAGGAAGAACTGGACAAGTTTCACGAGTCAGTCCCTAATCAGCGTGGCTGTGGTGCATACGGGACTTAATGTGACTAGCACCAACAGCCGGGTTTGTCAACTCTTCCTCCATCAGGAGGCCTGCTCTGGGATCTGACAGCGATTGCAGTGACCCTCGAAATACGCACCAGCTAGACTCCAGGTACATTCCTGTCTTCAAAAGAGAACTTGATGAGTTCCTCAAATCAGTTTATGATCAACCGGGCTGTGGGTGCATACATTGGACTTCGCGTTGCCAGCACCAACAACCTGTTTGATCAGGCCATCCACTTAGAGGCCTGATCTGGGACCGGGCTGTAGAGGCGTTGACCCCTCGGAACTTTCTCTATTTAGACTGAAGGTAGGAAGGTCTGCGGACCACGTGCAGTAACAACCTGGATGGTCAGGGAGTTAACAGGGCAGCCTGGTCAGTTAGGCAGTCAACAGGGCAACCTGGTCACAGGTCACGCTGATTACAACAATTCCAGAAACAGGTGATAGGCATGTGAGACATCGGAGAGAACTCGTGTAGTTCTGATGGTGACTGTAACACGTGTAGTTCTGTGGTGACAGTATAACACGTGTAGTTCTGATGGTGACAGTGTAACACGTGTAGTTCTGTGGTGACAGTGTAACACGTGTAGTTCTGATGGTGACTGTAACACGTGTAGTTCTGTGGTGACAGTGTAACACGTGTAGTTCTGTGGTGACAGTGTAACACGTGTAGTTCTGATGGTGACTGTAACACGTGTAGTTCTGTGGTGACAGTGTAACACGTGTAGTTCTGTGGTGACAGTGTAACACGTAGTTCTGATGGTGACTGTAACACGTGTAGTTCTGTGGTGACAGTGTAACACGTGTAGTTCTGTGGTGACAGTGTAACACGTGTAGTTCTGATGGTGACAGTGTAACACGTGTAGTTCTGTGGTGACAGTGTAACACGTGTAGTTCTGATGGTGACAGTGTAACACGTGTAGTTCTGGTGACAGTGTAACACGTGTAGTGCTGATGGTGACAGTGTAACACGTGTAGTGCTGATGGTGACAGTGTAACACGTGTAGTGCTGATGGTGACAGTGTAACACGTGTAGTGCTGATGGTGAGTGTAACACGTGTAGTGCTGATGGTTGTGACAGTGTAACGTGTGTAGTGGTGATGGTGGTGACAGTGTAACACGTGTAGTGCTGATGGTGACAGTGTAACACGTGTAGTGCTGGTGGTTGTGACAGTGTAAAGTGTGTAGTGGTGATGGTGGTGACAGTGTAACACGTGTAGTGCTGATGGTGACAGTGTAACACGTGTAGTGCTGATGGTTGTGACAGTGTAACGTGTGTAGTGGTGATGGTGGTGACAGTGTAACACGTGTAGTGCTGATGGTGACAGTGTAACACGTGTAGTGCTGGTGGTTGTGACAGTGTAACACGTGTAGTGCTGATGGTGACAGTGTAACACGTGTAGTGCTGGTGGTTGTGACAGTGTAACACGTGTAGTGCTGATGGTGACAGTGTAACACGTGTAGTGCTGATGGTTGTGACAGTGTAACACGTGTAGTGCTGGTGGTTGTGACAGTGTAACACGTGTAGTGCTGATGGTGACAGTGTAACACGTGTAGTGCTGGTGGTGGTGACAGTGTAACGCGTGTAGTGTTGGTGGTGGTGACAGTGTAACACGTGTAGTGCTGGTAGCTGTGACAGTGTAACACGTGTAGTGCTGGTGGCTGTGACAGTGTAACACGTGTAGTGCTGATGGTGACAGTGTAACACGTGTAGTGCTGGTGGTGACAGTGTAACGCGTGTAGTGTTGGTGGTGGTGACAGTGTAACACGTGTAGTGCTGGTGGTGACAGTGTAACGCATGTAGTGCTGGTGACAGTGTAACATGTGTAGTGGTGGTGAGTGTAACACGTGTAGTGCCGGTGGTGGTAACAGTGTAACGCGAGTAGTGGTGGTGAGTGTAACACGTGTAGTGGTGGTAGTGGTGACAGTGTAACGCGTGTAGTGGTGGTGACAGTGTAACATGTGTAGTGCTGGTGGTGACAGTGTAACGCGTGTAGTGCTGGTGACAGTGTAACGCGTGTAGTGGTGGTAACAGTGTAACATGTGTAGTGGTGGTGGTGAATGTAACGCGTGTAGTGGTGGTGGTGAGTGTAACGCGTGTAGTGGTGGTGGTGGTGACAGTGTAACGCGTGTATTAGTGGTAACAGTGTAACGCGTGTAGTGCTGGTGGTGGTGACTGTAACACGTGTAGTGCTGGTGGTGATGACAGTGTAACGCGTGTAGTGGTGGTGACAGTGTAACGCGTGTAGTGGTGGTGGTGAGTGTAACGCGTGTAGTGGTGGTGGTGGTGACAGTGTAACGCGTGTAGTAGTGGTAACAGTGTAACGCGTGTAGTGCTGGTGGTGGTGACTGTGTAACACGTGTAGTGCTGGTGGCGCTGACAGTGTAACACGTGTAGTGGTGGTGGTGAGTGTAACGCGTGTAGTGCTGGTGGTGGTGACAGTGTAACGCGTGTAGTGCTGGTGGTGGTGACTGTGTAACACGTGTAGTGCTGGTGGTGGTGACAGTGTAACGCGTGTAGTGGTGGTGACAGTGTAACATGTGTAGTGGTGGTGGTGGTGAGGGTGTGGGTAATGATGGTGACCCTGAGAGGCAGGTGGCTGGGGAGGGTGATAGTCACCACCTCAGTGTGTATATTCACTGAGTTATACTCAACTGTTTGTGTTTGTGCTGGTCCAGACTGGACTCCTTGCTCCTCCACCTCATAGTCTACGTTGATCGCCGTCACTGATTTCTGGCCTCTAGGACCTTGCCATATTTACTGTATGCGTACTCACCTATTTGTTCTCGTCTATTTGTGGTTGCATGGGTCGATTCGTAGCTCCTGGCCCCCGCCTTTTCGCTGGTCGTTACTAGGTCCAGTCTCTCCCTGCTCAGAGAGCTTTATCATACCTCTTCTTAAAGCTATGTATGGATCCTGCTTCTACTACATCACACTCCAGATTGTCCCACTTTCCGACAATTCTATTACTAAAGAAATACTTACTAAGATCCCTGTGACTCGTTTGACTTTTTAACTTCCAACTGTGACCCCTTGTTGCTGTATTCCATCTCTGAAACATTCTGTCCCTATCCACCTTGTCAGTTCCTCAGTATTTTATACGTCATTATCAAGTCACATCCCCTATCCCTTCTGTCCTTCAGTGTCGTCAGGTTGAGTCCTTTAACCTCTCCTCGTAGGACATGCCCCTTAACTCCGAAACGAGTCTTGTTGCAAATTTTTGCATTTTCTCTAATTTCTTAACGTCCTTGATCAGGTGTGGGTTCCAAACTGGTGCTGCATATTCCAGTATAAACCTGGCGTGCACAGTGTACGGTGTCTTAAATGACTCCATACTCAGGTGTCGAAATGCTATTGTTAAGTTTGCCAGGAGCCCATATGCTGCAGCAGTTATTTGGTTGATGTGCGCCTCAGATGTTCTCGTTATTATACTCGCCCCAAGATCCTTTTCCTTGAGTGAGGTTTGCAGCCTTTGGCCCCTTAGTGTACTCACCTAATTGTGGTTGCAGGGGTCGATTTATAGCTCCTGACCCCGCCTCTTCACTGGTCGCTACTAGGTCACTTTCCCTGCTCCATAAGCTTTATCATACCTCTTAAAGCTATGTATGGATCCTGCCTCCACTGCATCACTTTCCAGACTATTCTATGACTGAAGAAATACTATCTAACATCCCTGTGACTCACCCGAGTCTTCAGCGTCCAATTGTGACCCCTTGTTGCTGTGTCCCATCTCCAATATCCTGTGTCTGTCCACCTTGTCAATTCCTCTCCTGGTGTGTACTCCGTCTGCGGTCTTTGGCGTACCCCAACCTTCATGACTTTGCGCTTGATGGGGTTGAACTCCAGGAGCCAATTGTTGGACCAGGCTTGCACCCTGTCTAGATCCCTCTGTAGTTCTACCTGATCCTCATGCGATTGAATTCTCAGCATTAGCTTTACATCATCTGCAAACAGGGACACATCTGAATCTATTCATTCCGTCATGTCGTGTACTCACCTAGTTGTGGTTGCAGGAGTTGAGTCACAGCTCCTGGCCCCGCCTCTTCACTGGTCGCTACTAAGTCGCTCTTCCTCCTCCATGAGCTTTATCATACTTCTTAAAGCTATGTATGGATCCTGCCTCCACTACATCACTTTCCAGGCTATTCCACTTCCTGACAACTCTGTAACTGAAGAAATACTTCCTAACATCCCTGTGATTCATCCGAGTCCTCAATTTCCAACTGTGACCCATTGTTGCTGTGTCCCATCTCTGGAACATTCTGTCTCTGTTCACCTTGTCGATTCCTCTCCGTATTTTATATACCGTTATCATATCTTCCCTCTCTCTCCTGTTTTCCATTGTTGTCAGGTTGAGTTCCCTCAACCTCTCCTCGTAGGACATTCCCCTTAGCTCCTGGACTAGTCTTGTTGCAAACCTTCGTACTTTCTCTAATTTCTTGACGTGCTTGATCAGATGTGGGTTCTATACTGGTGCTGCATACTCCAATATGGGTCTGACATTCACGACACTGTACACCGCGTATGACTCCTTATTTAGATGTCGGAATGCTATTCTTAGGTTTGCCAGGCGCCCGTATGCTGCAGTAGTTATTCGGTTCATATGCACCTCAGGAGATGTGCTCGGTAAGATGCTTACCCCAAGATCCTTTTTCTTGAGTGAGTTTTGCAGTCTCTGATCTCTTAGTCTGTACTCCGTCTGCGGTCTTTCTTGTCCTTCCCCAGGCTTCATAGCTTTGCACTTGCTGGGGTTAGACTCAAGAAGCCATGTGTCAGACCAGGCTTGCAGCCTGTCCAGATCCCCTTGTAGTCTTACCTGATCCTCGTCCGCTTGTATTTTTCCTTGTTAGTTTCACATCGTTTGCAAACAGGGATACCTCTGACTTTGTCCCTTCCGTCATATCATTCACTTGGTTAAGAAACAGCACCTGACCTAGGACTAACCCTTGTGGAACCCCACTCGAGACATGCACTCACTCTGACACCTCGTCTCGGACCGACACACGTTGTTTCTTTCTTGTCTGATATTCCTTGATCCATTGCAGTACTTTCCCTTCTATTCCTGCCAGCTCCTCTAGCTTTTCAACCAGTCTCTTGTGTGGTACTGTGCCGAAAGCCTTCTTACAGTCTAAGAAAATGCAGTCTACCCATCACTTTATCTCTCTTGTCTTACTTCCGTTACCTTGTCATAGAACTCCAATAGGTTTGTGATACAGGATTTTCCATCCCCGAAGCCGTGCTGGTTGTCATGTATTAGTCCATTCCGTTCTAAGTGCTTCACCACTTTTCATGATAATCTTTTCCGTAACTTTACATACAATACATATCAGCGACAGTGTGTGTGTGTGTGTGTAAGGGGGGCTTTTTACCCTCACCACGATCACCACCACACCCATCACCCTCAACTGCAACCACCATCTGCACCCCCACCCCCACCACTACTACCACAGTTGCCTGCAAGAGTTGGTGTACCTCAGTTGCTTGTAAGACCTGCGTGGGAGTTAGAACTGTGACGCCAGGCTGGTGGTGTTCACTCCACGCATGGTAGTCACCACAAAAAGTTGTCTTGGCTGTGCTAGGTCTTGCAGCGGGCAGAGTTCATGAACGCCTGTTTTTCCATCATGTTATTATCAGCTTCATTAGATAGACCGCTATGTGCGGATGCCTTGTACTCAGTACCTGTAGACTTCCAGCACTCTCGGACCTTTCTTACACATTGGCGGAACATTTTTTCCAGACCCGAGATCAGACTCTTGTAGGCAGGCAGTCCGGTTTTCCAGGATGCTGGTGCGTAGTGGGACGTATGCCTACATGCCTATCACCTCTCTATTGATATGACATTTGTTTCAGGTAGTTTAGTTTGTTCTGGAGAAACTCTTCCCTTGTTCCGGCTAACATTATTACATCTGCTGCTAGTAGACAGTGTAACTATTACTATTATCTGGGCCACAGATAATAGTAATGCTCTATAAGTGTGTGTGACATCCCTGTCTTTTCCTGCATGACACCTGCAGTAGTCGAGTGTTGAACAAATCTTTTATTTTTTTTTAATATTTAGAACATTCATTTTATAGCGTTAAAATAGAAATATGATATATCTAAATGTTTGTCATCATGCAGATAATTATCAGCATATTGGCGGAGAGGCGATGGGGGGGGGGGGTGATGGAAGAGGCGATGGGGGGGGTGATGGAAGAGGCGATGGGGGGGGTGATGGAAGAGGCGATGGGGGGGTGATGGAAGAGGCGATGGGGGGGTGATGGAAGAGGCGATGGGGGGTGATGGAAGAGGCGATGGGGGGGGGGTGATGGAAGAGGCGATGGGGGGGTGATGGAAGAGGCGATGGGGGGGTGATGGAAGAGGCGATGGGGGGGGTGATGGAAGAGGCGATGGGGGGGTGATGGAAGAGGTGATGGGGGGGGTGATGGAAGAGGCGATGGGGGGGTGATGGAAGAGGCGATGGGGGGGGGTGATGGAAGAGGCGATGGGGGGGGTGATGGAAGAGGCGATGGGGGGGGTGATGGAAGAGGCGATGGGGGGGGTGATGGAAGAGGCGATGGGGGGGGTGATGGAAGAGGCGATGGGGGGGGTGATGGAAGAGGCGATGGGGGGGGTGATGGAAGAGGCGATGGGGGGTGATGGAAGAGGCGATGGGGGGGGTGATGGAAGAGGCGATGGGGGGGGTGATGGAAGGGGAAGATTTCAAGTCTCCCCTAAATAATTTTGTAAAAGGTTAGAAATTGTTGGATACAGTTTTTGTAAGTCAAAAGTTTCCCTTACTCAAGTTAACTATCGTCGTACACTTCTTGTATATACTTGAAGTCTCCTTGTTCAGAATGGTGGATTTCCTTATGTAACGTATGAATTATTATAATCAAAAAGAAGCGCTAAACCTACAAGCGTCAAGTAACGTATGAAGCCCGTCCTGTATGATGCAATATGTTCGAGAAAATTTATCTAGCTATTGTTTCCACTATTTAACAATTAATAGGAGAACGAAGCTGCGGAAGGTTTGGTTTATGTGGTGCAGTTGACTGGTGGTGGAAACTATCCGTGTTCTCATCGCTACTACCTCCATCTATATTGGTTTTATGTTTCTATCCATATTACTTTGTCATTTTCTTCATCCCATCTACCGTAGTACATTTTCTAGGTGTTCTATTCGCCCATGCGAAGTGCTGGATCATTTCGTTCACAAGCTCAAGTGCCCGAGTTTAATCCTTAGACGTCACAGGCGTTAGATGTTATCAAGTCTCCTTACTCCTGCTGCCTCTTGTTAGCCTAAACTAAATAAACATTAAGGAGTTAGTCGGTTTCATTCCTAGTATAGAGGACCTAGAAGATCTGTGGAAATATAAGCCTAGATTGGAGGTTAATCCAGAGTCAGCTTTTCTTTCCCCACCTCTTCAACTACTTTTTCTTCTCTGCTCTTCTTTCTCTACCTATTATCTTGTTGAATTCTAGTTTATATACTTTTCATTTTTCGTTACTAATAACATTATTCTCTTCACTTTCCTTATTTAATTTCCTTCTTCCTTCATGTTGCCATATCTTGGACCAGCCTTTGTGGCGGTATATTTTTTGGCCTGCTTGCTGCCTCGCAGAGTGCGGGAGAGGAACTGTGCGTCATGATAGTTTATATATAGACTAAGCGAGAGTCGAGTGTGTGGATATTTTATCATAAGGTAAACTGATACACTTTGGCCAACACTTTAATGCTACCAGCAGATATTGCCGTTTTCTTGTGCAGAATATGACATTCCAGTAATACCGGAGCTTTCCCCAGACATTTGTTCGAGGATGCGACCCACAACAATGGTCCAAGTCGGACCGAAACGTCGTCGTAAGCTTCTCTCTTTTATGTGCGGGTTATTTGTGTAATGTGCACAACAGTAAGCCAACACGTAGGTACTATTTTTCTTCTAGGTGGGCAGGGGCAACAAGGATGTAAGGAAACTTGCCTAAATGTTTCCCCGTGGCGGAGAATCGAACCCAGGATCGTGTGATTGCGATTCAATACTCTCACGGGTGAGATATGTGGCAGCTCAAGCGTGTTGTGGTGTGGAGGAAGAGGCAGCTGGCTGCCAGCCATGCTGGTTTTTGTCTCTTGTTTCTCTTCACGCTGCACCACTTGCTGATAAACTTATAATAATGTCCTACGGTGCGTTATGCTTGCAACTTGCTTCTCTATCTCTTTGTGCACTTCTGCCTTGGTCACATTCTAGCTTGCTTCTCTCTCTTTGTATGCATTTATCTTGGTCACGTTGCAACTTGCTTGTACGTCTCTCTGTACACATCTCTGAGTGTATTATAAAAAAAAATCCCGGACTCTAATTTTTACACACTTCCTAGGGTAAACCCATGGAAGGCTAGGTCGGAGCTTATTGGCCGAGTGACGGGGGTACAGAACAGAGGTCCTAGAAGATGGTGTCCGTCCAGCAGCAGGCGTGAGAGTGAGGGGAAGGTAGCGACCTACGGATCTCTTCGCCTCGCAGCACTGGGGGTTCATACACGGATACACGCATGTGCCTAGGCGGGCATTTTAAAAATACCAGAGAACCTGGTTACATCCTCTTTCTTAAATATGGGCATTATTTTAGCTGTCTTCCAGATCTTCAGCAACCGTCCTACGTTCATTGACTTGTAGATCATAGGTAGCGGGTGGGTGCGCGTGTGTATGGAGGAGGGGGCAGGCCCAGCTCTATTTACCACTAAGCTACAGGGCTTCTAAATACGAAAGATTTGGAAACAGAACTTGTGTCTCCGGCAGTGGCACCTTCTATGACCCCGTGTTGCAAAATACGGTATCTACTAAGTGAAGATATCTCCAGAGAATACTAGGTGAACTTATTAATAACCTGTTTTTGGTTCCGTAACAGTTTGTCAAGAGTATTTTAATTCAGTTGTCCTGTCAGTTATGTGGCTTATCAGTAGCATTTTGAGATTGCAACTGGATGAATACAAACTAAATAAAAGTTGACATTTTTAATAACAAAGGTGTTTGGGTGGAAATTACACAATGTAGTTTGAATAATTAAGGAGATAAGCTCCTTTACAATTCTTGGAATATAACTTTGTATATTTATATATCATAGTTATATTTTGTAAATATAATCATCTGGTGCTAAGGACATTTAATAAGATACTGTATTATTTAAAAGTACTGTCTGGTACATTGCTGTGATTAGATGTACTCATAATAGGTACACGAGTAATAGTGTGGAAGTGTTTGTGTGTGTAAATGCTCGGTAATTCTCGGTAAAGACTCGACTTAAAGTATGATTGACAACAAGTCCTTAAATAATCTAACTTCGGAACTTAAAGGGAAACGAAGAGTTTGCTTCAACAATATGACTCATTCACCAGACAGCAATAATGCTTGAAGCAGCAGAGAACAGCACATCATCAGGCAGGGAATCAAGGAGACTAAAAACGACCCTAGCAGTGGATCGTCAACAGATCCTACACAAAAAGCATAAAACTCCCTTATTAATGAAACCAGTTAAAGTCCAATTTCCCGGTTACGATAGTATGTAGGTGCCAGAAGAAATAAGAACATAAGAACATAAGAACGAAGGAACACTGCAGAAGGCCTACTGGCCCATGCGAGGCAGGTCCAAGTCCCTACCGGCTTAAGCCAATGCACCCAACCTAGTCAGGTCAGGTCACATTGACTTAAGGGAGGAACACGGCAACCGACCTGTTAGCACAAGCTATCAGGTCTAACTCACACCCACCCACATCTACTCATGTATTTATCCAACCTATTTTTAAAGCTACACAACGTTCTGGCCTCTATAACGGTACTTGGGAGTTTGTTCCACTCATCCACAACTCTATTACCAAACCAGTACTTTCCTATATCCCTCCTGAATCTGAATTTTTCCAACTTAAAACCATTGCTGCGAGTCCTGTCTAGGCTAGATATTTTCAGCACACTATTTACATCCCCTTTATTTATTCCTGTCTTCCACTTATAAACCTCAATCATATCCCCCCTAATTCTACGTCTTTCTAGAGAGTGCAGTTTCAGGGCCCTTAGTCTATCCTCATAGGGAAGGTTTCTGATACATGGGATCATCTTTGTCATCCTCCTTTGTACATTTTCCAGAGAATTTATATCCATTCTGTAATACGGTGACCAAAACTGTGCAGCATAATCTAAATGAGGCCTAACCAAGGATGTATAGAGTTGAAGAACAACCTGAGGACTCCTATTATTTATGCTTCTTGATATGAAGCCAAGGATTCTATTAGCTTTATTGCGAACACTTATGCACTGTTGTCTTGGTTTCAGATTACTGCTAACCAGAACTCCTAAATCTTTTTCGCAATCCGTAATATTAAGATCTACATTATTTAGTTTATATGTGGCATGGTTATTGTCCTGTCCAACATTTAGAACTTTGCATTTGTCTATATTAAACTGCATCTGCCACTTCTCCGACCACTGCATCAGTCTATTCAAATCTTCCTGGAGTGCTCGAATGTCCTCGTCAGAATGAATTCGACGGCCTATTTTGGTGTCATCGGCAAACTTGCCGATGTCGCTCTTTATGCCCTCATCTATGTCGTTTATGTAGATTGTGAACAGCAGGGGGCCCAACACTGACCCCTGTGGAACACCGCTCGTGACGCTTCCCCACTCTGATTTCTCCCCATTTATGCAAACTCTCTGCTGCCTATTTGTCAACCATGCCTCTATCCAGGAAAAAATTTCTCCTCCTATTCCATGTGCTTTAATTTTCCTCAATAGTCTCTGATGTGGGACCCTGTCAAAAGCCTTACTGAAGTCCATATACACAATATCATATTCGTTACCATGATCTACCTCCTCAAATACCTTAGTGAAAAAAGTTAATAAATTCGTAAGGCAGGAACGTCCCTTTGTAAAACCATGCTGAGATTCGTTGATTAATTTATGCTTTTCAAGGTGGCTACGAACTGCCTCGGCAATTATTGATTCCATAAATTTTCCCACTATGGAGGTTAGGCTTATTGGTCTATAGTTCGAAGCTAAGGACCTGTCACCTGTTTTGAAAATAGGTATCACATTTGCCATTTTCCACTTATCTGGCACCATGCCAGTTTGTAGTGATATGTTGAAAAGATTAGCCAAAGGTGTGCTAAGCTCCTCTTTACATTCCTTTAGAACCCTTGCATACAGTTCATCAGGGCCTGGGGATTTGTTAGGTTTTAATTTATCTATTTGCCTAAGGACCATGTCACTTGTGACCCTAATAGTGCACAGTTTATTATCGTCCTGTTCTACATAATTTATCATTACTGGAATATCACTGGTATCCTCCTGTGTAAAAACTGAGAGGAAGTATGTGTTAAAAATTCTACACATTTCCTTATCACTGTCAGTGAGCTGACCCGAGGAACTTTTGAGTGGGCCTATCTTGTCCCTGATCTTACTTCTGTATACCTGAAAGAATCCTTTTGGGTTAGTCTTCGATTCTCTTGCAACTTTAACCTCATAATCTCTTTTTGCTTTTCTAATTCCCTTTTTTATTTCTCTCTTTAACTGAATATATCGATTTCTTAATTGCCCCTCTCCTCTTTTGATTTGCCTATATATGCCTCTCTTTTGACCAATCAGATATTTTAATCTATTGTTCATCCATTTAGGATCATTTTTGTTTGATCTGATTTCCCTATTTGGAACATAATTTGACTGAGCAGCTAGAACTATGCCCTGGAAAGCATCATATCGGCAACCATCACCACCTACCTGACCCCTAGTCAGGTCATTCCAGTTCAGCCCACCTAAGTAATTTTTCAGTCCTATGAAATCAGCCAAGCGAAAGTCAGGGACGGAGACTTGATTGCCATTATTAGGGGAATTCCATAATATGTTAAAACTGAGTGATTTGTGATCACTCTCCCCAAGCTCATCATTAACCTCAAGATTATTAATTAGTGTTTCCCTACTGGCAAGAACCAAGTCAAGGAGGTTATTTCCCCTAGTTGGCTCTGTCACAAACTGTTTTAAAAAACAATCCTGGATCGTATCAAGAAAGTCACCCGACTCTAAATTTCCTGTCAAATTGCTCCAGTCAATCTGTCTATAGTTGAAATCTCCCATTAGCACAACATTTTCGTATGTAGATGCCTTACGAATTTCGTCCCATAGAAGTTTACTGCACTCCCTATCAAGATTTGGGGCCCTGTAAATCACACCCAAAATTAGTTTTTCTCGGCCCTCGAGAAGCTGTAACCAAACAGATTCAGTGGCTGACGCTTCTAATTTAATATCTTGTCTAACACAACAATTTAAATTGTCTCTGACATACATCGCTACTCCACCACCTTTCCTGTTGACCCTGTCAGTGTGGAATAATTTATAGCCTTGTATGTGACATTCAGAGGGCATCTCTCTATCTTTCAGATTGAGCCAGGTCTCTGTTATAGCAATAATATCTATGTTTCCTGCACTTGCAATTAATCTTAGCTCATCTATCTTATTTCTAACACTCCTGCTATTAGTATAGTAAACCTTAAGGGAGCTAGTCCCTTGCTGCCCTCTGCTGTCCCCCTTTGTTTTCTGACCTGTTCTATTGTCTTTATTTATAACTTCATGCTGAATGCCTTTTATACATTTACTGGTTCCAACCCTAGTGTTGCAACCTGCTTGTTTCCCACACACACCCATACCTCTATCTTCCATCAGTTTAAAATCATAGGCATTTCACCAATGGCCTTCTCAATCGAGTCTGCAAGTGCTACCACCCCTGCCCCAGAGAGATGAACCCCATCCCTTGCATACATATCATGTTTGCCATAAAAGTTGTTCCAGTTGTCAATGAATGGGATTGCAAGTTCCTTGCAGTATCTGTCTAGCCAGCAATTTACACCAATTGCCCTAGACAACCATTCATTTCCTACTCCCCTTCTAGGCAAGATGCTACATATGATTGGGATCCCTCCCTTAGACTTAATGAAATCTATAGCTGACCTGTACTTATCTAGCAGCTCTTCTCTCCTACCCTTCCCAATATCATTTCCACCAGCACTGAGACAGATAATGGGCTTGTTCCCATTACCTGACATGATATTATCCAGTCTGTTGACAATGTCCCCAACACCAGCTCCAGGGAAGCACACTCTATCTCTCATCTTCTTATTCCTATTACAAAAAGCACGGTCAACATATCTTACCTGAGAGTCACCAACCACAAGAATGCGCTTACCTTCATTAGCAGGGGCAGTAGTACCCTTACCTTCACTGGCCACTGAAGTACATTCATCCTGGAGAACAGAGAAGCGATTTCCTACCTTCAGATCTTCACTCTTAACTTTCCTTACTCTGATGCGCCTCCCATTACTGTGAACAACTCGCCACTTGTAGCAGGTGCTGGGCTGCACCTCACTGCTGGTACCCGTTGCTACCTCCCCACCTACAGCCTCCTCACAGTGAGAGACAGACTGCACCTCACTGCTAGAAGCCTCATTCCCCACATCTCCAACCACCTCACACTCTCTCCCAGGCCCATTGAGGTGGACCTTCAGCCTCCTAATCTCCTCCTGGAGAAGCAAGACCTCCTCCTTCAACTCTCCAAACTCAGTTTTTAAAACACTGCAGAAGCAAGCCATGCTTTGTAACCGTCCACGCTAATCCCCAAAGCAGCTCAGGGTCTGTGACCTCACGTGACGACTGACCACTGAACACTAACGAAACGACTGACCACTGAACACTAACGACTGACCACTGAACACTAACGACTGACCACTGAACATGCTCAGGACCAGATATAATGTCTCCACGACACACAACCTGTGGAAACGTCAAATATCGTAAAGTCTAAATAATGCTCTGTGAACATAGTTGCACAGAGTCACGAGATGTATGTCCGGGCTCACCAACGGAGACATACTCTACCAAAACAGTCTAAATGACACGAGATAACAGAGCAGTGAGAAGAGATGTCTCCATCAACAGCGACCAGGAAGAGGTAGGAGAAGCAAGCCTGCAGCTCCGACTTCAGGTTACTGGAACCAGCTAGCGCCTGACTCGAACTACGTAACAAGCAGGCAGGTAGTTAGTAAGTGTTGGCAGCCAATCAAAACTCTCCAACAGTGAGCACAAAGAGAGATGTAGTTGTTACAGCCTTCATACATACATAAGCTAGTATAGTAAATCAGATAACATTATAAAACATGAAATTTTCATTTTAGCATGAGATAGTAGGTCTGTAGTGAGTAGCATGAGATAGTAGGTCTGTAGTGAGTAGCATGAGATAGTAGGTCTGTAGTGAGTAGCATGAGATAGTAGGTCTGTAGTGAGTAGCATGAGATAGTAGGTCTGTAGTGAGTAGCATGAGATAGTAGGTCTGTAGTGAGTAGCATGAGATAGTAGGTCTGTAGTGAGTAGCATGAGATAGTAGGTCTGTAGTGAGTAGCATGAGATAGTAGGTCTGTAGTGAGTAGCATGAGATAGGTCTGTAGTGAGTAGCATGATAGTAGGTCTGTAGTGAGTAGCATGAGATAGTAGGTCTGTAGTGAGTAGCATGAGATAGTAGGTCTGTAGTGAGTAGCATGAGATAGTAGGTCTGTAGTGAGTAGCATGAGATAGTAGGTCTGTAGTGAGTAGCATGAGATAGTAGGTCTGTAGTGAGTAGCATGAGATAGTAGGTCTGTAGTGAGTAGCATGAGATAGTAGGTCTGTAGTGAGTAGCATGAGATAGTAGGTCTGTAGTGAGTAGCATGAGATAGTAGGTCTGTAGTGAGTAGCATGAGATAGTAGGTCTGTAGTGAGTAGCATGAGATAGTAGGTCTGTAGTGAGTAGCATGAGATAGGTCTGTAGTGAGTAGCATGATAGTAGGTCTGTAGTGAGTAGCATGAGATAGTAGGTCTGTAGTGAGTAGCATGAGATAGTAGGTCTGTAGTGAGTAGCATGAGATAGTAGGTCTGTAGTGAGTAGCATGAGATAGTAGGTCTGTAGTGAGTAGCATGAGATAGTAGGTCTGTAGTGAGTAGCATGAGATAGTAGGTCTGTAGTGAGTAGCATGAGATAGTAGGTCTGTAGTGAGTAGCATGAGATAGTAGGTCTGTAGTGAGTAGCATGAGATAGTAGGTCTGTAGTGAGTAGCATGAGATAGTAGGTCTGTAGTGAGTAGCATGAGATAGTAGGTCTGTAGTGAGTAGCATGAGGTAGTAGGTCTGTAGTGAGTAGCATGAGATAGTAGGTCTGTAGTGAGTAGCATGATATAGTAGGTCTGTAGTGAGTAGCATGAGATAGTAGGTCTGTAGTGAGTAGCATGAGACAGTAGGTCTGTAGTGAGTAGCATGAGACAGTAGGTCTGTAGTGAGTACCATGAGATAGTAGGTCTGTAGTGAGTAGCATGGGGCAGTAGGTCTTTAGTGAGTAGCATGGGACAGTAGGTCTTTAGTGAGTAGCATGGGGCAGTAGGTCTTTAGTGAGTAGCATGAGACAGTAGGTCTGTAGTGAGTAGCATGAGACAGTAGGTCTGTAGTGAGTAGCATGGGATAGGTCTGTAGTGAGTAGCATGGGATAGTAGGTCTTTAGTGAGTAGCATGGGATAGTAGGTTTGTAGTGAGTAGCATGGGATAGTAGGTCTTTAGTGAGTAGCATGGGACAGTAGGTCTGTAGTGAGTAGCATGAGATAGTAGGTCTGTAGTGAGTAGCATGGGGCAGTAGGTCTGTAGTGAGTAGCATGGGACAGTAGGTCTTTAGTGAGTAGCATGAGATAGTAGGTCTGTAGTGAGTAGCATGAGATAGTAGGTCTGTAGTGAGTAGGATGAGATAGTAGGTCTGTAGTGAGTAGCATGAGATAGTAGGTCTGTAGTGAGTAGGATGAGATAGTAGGTCTGTAGTGAGTAGCATGGGATAGTAGGTCTGTAGTGAGTAGCATGGGATAGTAGGTCTGTAGTGAGTAGCATGGGACAGTAGGTCTTTAGTGAGTAGCATGGGACAGTAGGTCTGTAGTGAGCAGCATGGGACAGTAGGTCTGTAATGAGTAGCATGGGATAGTAGGTCTGTAGTGAGCAGCATGGGACAGTAGGTCTGTAGTGAGCAGCATGGGACAGTAGGTCTGTAGTGAGTAGCATGGGACAGTAGGTCTGTAGAGTAGCATGGGACAGTAGGTCTGTAGAGAGTAGCATGGGACAGTAGGTCTGTAGTGAGTAGCATGGGACAGTAGGTTTGTAGAGAGTAGCATGGGACAGTAGGTGTGTAGTGAGTAGCATGGGATAGTAGGTCTGTCGTGAGTAGCATGGGACAGTCGGTTTGTAGTGTAGCATGGGACAGTACGTGTGTAGTGAGTAGCATGGGGCAGTAGGTTTGTAGAGAGTAGCTTGGGACAGTAGGTCTGTAATGAGTAGCATGGGACAGTAGGTTTGTAGAGAGTAGCATGGGGCAGTAGGTTTGTAGAGAGTAGCTTGGGACAGTAGGTCTGTAGTGAGTAGCATGGGACAGTAGGTCTGTAGTGAGTAGCATGGGACAGTAGGTCTGTAGTATCATGGGACAGTTGGTCTGTAGTGTGTAGCATGGTACAATAGGTCTGTAGTGAGTAGCTTGGGATAGGTCTGTAGTGAGTAGCTTGGGATAGTAGGTCTTTTAGTGAGTAGCATGGGACAGTAGGTCTGTAGTGAGTAGCATGGGACAGTAGGTCTGTAGTATCATGGGAAAGTTGGTCTGTAGTGTGTAGCATGGGACAATAGGTCTGTAGTGAGTAGCTTGGGATAGGTCTGTAGTGAGTAGTTTGGGATAGTAGGTCTTTAGTGAGTAGCATGGGACAGGTCTGTAGTGAGTAGCATGGGACAGGTCTGTAGTGATTAGCATGGGACAGTAGGTCTGTAGTATCATGGGACAGTAGGTCTGTAGAAAGTAGCATGGGACAGTAGGTCTGTAGAAAGTAGCATGGGACAGTAGGTCTGTAGTGAATAGCATGGGACAGTAGGTCTGTAGAGTAGCAGCATGGGGCAGTAGGTTTGTAGAGAGTAACATGGGACAGGTCTGTAGCGAGTAGCATGGGACAGTAGGTCTGTCGTGAGTAGCATGGGACATTAGGTCTGTCGTGAGTAGCATGGGACAGTAGGTCTGTCGTGAGTAGCATGGGACAGTAGGTCTGTCGTGAGTAGCATGGGACAGTAGGTCTGTCGTGAGTAGCATGGGACAGTAGGTCTGTCGTGAGTAGCATGGGACAGTAGGTTTGTAGAGAGTAGCATGGGACAGTAGGTCTGTAGAGAGTAGCATGGGACAGTAGGTCTGTAGAGAGTAGCATGGGACAGTAGGTCTGTAGAGTAGCATGGGACAGTAGGTCTGTAGAGAGTAGCATGGGACAGTAGGTCTGTAGTGAGTAGCATGGGACAGTAGGTTTGTAGAGAGTAGCATGGGACAGTAGGTGTGTAGTGAGTAGCATGGGATAGTAGGTCTGTAGTGAGTAGCATTGAGGTGCAGGGAATCACAGTATACAATTGAGCATTCAATCTATGAAAAGGCATGTGTCTACCGTGTGACATGTTTTTTCCGTTACCTTTACTAAGCATGAAATAAATTTCATGGAAGTGTAGGGGAAAGTTACTGTAGTCCTCCTGGCTGCTGTGTGGATAATAAAACAACGATCCCAGTATAGAACAGTGAAAAGAAAAGTTTATTTTGAATGAATATAGTGTATATCCTTGAGATAATCAGTGTACATTTAACATAAAAGGAAATAAAGTATAAAACAATAGTGAAGTGTGGCAGTGTGAGTAAATCTTGTCCTGGTGTTGACATGTGACAAGTGATACACAAAGGTTTGAGTTACCACATATAACGAATAAACTAGGATACCGAGACATAATAGAAAGACCTAGTGAACCTAATTGTCAGCGAAACAACACAAGGGTAGAGATTAACATATCATAATGGAAATGGTTTAAACTAAATATGGTATCCCATGAGAAGTGCCACATACCCAGAGTGGTGTGCCACAGCTATACGTCTGGCAGTGCTGCCAGGCAGCCACTCAGGCCTACAATACGCACCCACACACCCACCCACCATACAACCACCTGGAGAGAGTTCCGGGGTCAACGCCCCCGCGGGCCGGTCTGTGACCAGGCCTCCTGATGGATCAGAGCCTGATCAACCAGGCTGTTACTGCTGGCTGCACGCAAACCAACGTACGAGCCACAGCCCGGCTGGTCAGGTACCGACTTTAGGTGCTTGTCCAGTGCCAGCTTGAAGACAGCCAGGGGTCTATTGGTAATCCCCCTTATGTATGCTGGGAGGCAGTTGAACAGTCTCGGTCCCCTGACACTTATTGTATGGTCTTTTAACGTGCTAGTGACGCCCCTGCTTTTCATTGGGGGGATGTTGCATCGTCTGCCAAGTCTTTTGCTTTAGTTGTGAGTGATTTTCGTGTGCAAGTTCGGTACTAATCCCTCTAGAATTTTCCAGGTGTATATAATCATGTATCTCTCCCGCCTGCGTTCCAGGGAATACAGGTTCAGGAACCTCAAGCGCTCCCAGTAATTGAGGTGTTTTATCTCCGTTATGCGCGCCGTGAAGGTTCTCTGTACATTTTCTAGGTCAGCAGTTTCACCTACCTTGAAAGGTGCTGTTAGTGTGCAGCAATATTCCAGCCTAGACAGAACAAGTGACCTGAAGAGTGTCATCATGGGCTTGGCCTCCCTAGTTTTGAAGGTTCTCATTATGCATCCTGTCATTTTTCTAGCAGCTGCGATTGATACAATGTTATGGTCCTTGAAGGTGAGATCCTCCGACATGATCACTCCCAGGTCTTTGACGTTGGTGTTTCGCTCTATTTTGTGGCCAGAATTTGTTTTGTACTCTAATGAAGTTTTAATTTCCTCGTGTTTACCATATCTGAGTAATTGAAATTTCTCATCGTTGAACTTCATATTGCTTTCTGCAGCCCACTGAAAGATTTGGTTGATGTCCGCCTGGAGCCTTGCAGTGTCTGCAATGGAAGACACTGTCATGCAGATTCGGGTGTCATCTGCAAAGGAAGACACGGTGCTGTGGCTGACATCCTTGTCTATGTCAGATATGAGGATGAGAAACAAGATGGGAGCGAGTACTGTGCCTTGTGGAACAGAGCTTTTCACCATAGCTGCCTCGGACTTTACTCTGTTGACTACTACTCTTTGTGTTCTGTTTGTGAGGAAATTATAGATCCATCTACCAACTTTTCCTGTTATTCCTTTAGCACGCATTTTGTGCGCTATTACGCCATGGTCACACTTGTCGAAGGCTTTTGCAAAGTCTGTATATATTACATCTGCATTCTTTTTGTCTTCTAGTGCATCTAGGACCTTGTCGTAGTGATCCAATAGTTGAGACAGACAGGAGCGACCTGTTCTAAACCCATGTTGCCCTGGGTTGTGTAATTGATGGGTTTCTAGATGGGTGGCGATCTTGCTTCTTAGGACCCTTTCAAAGATTTTTATGATATGGGATGTTAGTGCTATCGGTCTGTAGCTCTTTGCTATTGCTATACTGCCCCCTTTGTGGAGTGGGGCTATGTCTGTTGTTTTTAGTAACTGTGGGACGGCCCCAGTGTCCATGCTCCCTCTCCATAGGATGGTAAAAGCTCGTGATAGGGGCTTCTTGCAGTTCTTGATGAACACGGAGTTCATCACCCGCATGCCGCAAACTTGGTTTATATATATACATCTTGCATATTACTGGCACCAGTAAGATAAAGGTAATGTGGAAATCAGTTTTCTTCCATAGCATACAGAGTGTAGTAGGATACAGACAGGATGTCAGCACAACATACCTGTGGGACATGTAAAAAAAAATCCTTGGAAGGAAATCCAGAATCACATGCAACCTCTGCTCTTCCAAACATCATACCTCTTGTACTAGACTAAATACAACCTCAAGAAATAACCTCGAACTAGCAAGGTGTTTCTGGTTGTGCAGTAAAGATATGGAACTTTGGGCAGGTATCAGAAAGGTACTAAGGAGAGTAATAAATGATAAAAATAATCAAGAAAATAAAAATGACCTCTTGGATAGTCTACCAAAAATATATGAAACATGGGAGAAAGAGATAGGAGTGAACCAAAAAATGCAGAATACCCATACCAAAACAGATGACTCGAAACTATCTAGTCACCCACATAGTGCTAAACCAGACCCATCCCCCAGTCATAGCACTAACACCCACAGCACTGGTGCTGGCCCAGGCTCAGCCCCCAACCCCAGTGCTGTGGCTATAGGAATAACTGGCAAAGTTAGTAGTGGTCAACATAGTTAAATCGGATGCTGCCATAGTGAAGAGCTCTGTTCCACAAGGCACAGCACTCGCCTCCATCCTGTTCCTCATCCTCATATCAGACATAGACAGAGATGTAATCCACAGCACCATATCATCCTTTGCAGGCGACACTAGGATCTGCATGAGGCTGTCATCTATTGAGGACGCGGTTAACCTCCAAGAAGAGATAAACAAAGTTTTCCAGTGGGCAACGGAAAACAATATGATGTTCAATGAGGACAAATTCCAACTACTCCGTTATGGAAAACTGGAGGGGTTAATAACTAGAACAGAGTATACTACAAACTCTGGTCATACAATAGAGCGGAAAAATAATGTAGGGGACCTGGTAGTAGTAATGTCTGAGGATCTCACTTTCAAGGATCACAACAGTGCCACGATCACAAGTGCAAAGAAAATGATAGGATGGATAAACCATACCCCCGGCCGGGATTGAACCCGCGGTCATAGAGTCTCAAAACTCCAGCCCGTCGCGTTAGGATGGATAATGAGAACGTTCAAAACGAGAGATGCCAAGCCAATGATGATCCTTTTCAAATCACTTGTTCTCTCTCTAGGCTGGAATACTGCTGTACATTAACATCTCCGTTCAAAGCAGGTGAAATTGCAGATCTAGAGAGTGCACAGAGAACCTTTACTGCACGTTTAAATTCTATCAAGCACCTTAACTACTGGGAACGCTTGGAAGCACTTGACTTGTACTCGTTGGAACGCAGGAGGGAGAGATATATCATAATCTACACTTGGAAAATCTTGGAAGGAAAGGTTCCGAATCTGTACACAGAAATCACTCCCTACGAAAGTAAAAGACTGGGCAGGCGATGCAAAATACCCCCAATTAAAGGTAGGGTCGCCATTGGTACACTAAGAGAAAACACCATTAGTGTCTGGGGCCCAAGACTGTTCAACAGCCTACCACCAAGCATAAAGGGAATTACCAATAAATCCCTGGCTGCCTTCAAGAGAGAGCTGGACAGGTACCTAAATTCAGTGCCGGATCTGCCGGGCTGTGGTTCGTACGCTGGACTACGTGCGTCCAGCATTAACAGCCTGGTTGATCAGACCCTGATCTACCGGAAGGCGTGGTCGTGGACCGGGCCGCGGGGGCGTTGATCCTCGGAATAACCTCCAGGTAGACTCCAGGTAGTAGGTCTGTAGAGAGTAGCATGGGATAGTAGGTCTACATTACATAGCATGGGATAGTAGGTCTATATTACGTAGCATGGGATAGGTCTACATTACGTAGCATGGGATAGTAGGTCTACATTACGTAGCATGGGATAGTAGGTCTATATTACGTAGCATGGGATAGGTCTACATTACGTAGCATGGGATAGTAGGTCTACATTACGTAGCATGGGATAGGTCTACATTACGTAGTATGGGATAGTAGGTCTACATTACGTAGCATGGGATAGCAGGTCTACATTACGTAGCATGGGATAGTAGGTCTACATTACGTAGCATGGGATAGTAGGTCTACATTACGTAGCATGGGATAGGTCTACATTACGTAGCATGGGATAGTAGGTCTACATTACGTAGCATGGGATAGGTCTACATTACGTAGCATGGGATAGTAGGTCTACATTACGTAGCATGGGATAGCAGGTCTACATTACGTAGCATGGGATAGTAGGTCTACATTACGTAGCATGGGATATTAGGTCTACATTACGTAGCATGGGATAGGTCTACATTACGTAGCATGGGATAGTAGGTCTACATTACGTAGCATGGGATAGGTCTACATTACGTAGCATGGGATAGTAGGTCTACATTACGTAGCATGGGATAGCAGGTCTACATTACGTAGCATGGGATAGGAGGTCTACATTACGTAGCATGGGATAGGAGGTCTACATTACGTAGCATGGGATAGTAGGTCTACATTACGTAGCATGGGATAGGAGGTCTACATTACGTAGCATGGGATAGGTCTACATTACGTAGCATGGGATAGGAGGTCTACATTACGTAGCATGGGATAGTAGGTCTACATTACGTAGCATGGGATAGGAGGTCTACATTACGTAGCATGGGATAGGTCTACATTACGTAGCATGGGATAGGAGGTCTACATTACGTAGCATGGGATAGGAGGTCTACATTACGTAGCATGGTATAGCAGGTCTACATTACGTAGCATGGTATAGCAGGTCTACATTACGTAGCATGGGATAGCAGGTCTACATTACGTAGCATGGGATAGGAGGTCTACATTACGTAGCATGGTATAGCAGGTCTACATTACGTAGCATGGTATAGCAGGTCTACATTACGTAGCATGGTATAGCAGGTCTACATTACGTAGCATGGTATAGCAGGTCTACATTACGTAGCATGGTATAGCAGGTCTACATTACGTAGCATGGGATAGCAGGTCTACATTACGTAGCATTGTATAGCAGGTCTACATTACGTAGCATGGTATAGCAGGTCTACATTACGTAGCATGGGATAGTAGGTCTACATTACGTAGCATGGGATAGGAGGTCTACATTACGTAGCATGGGATAGTAGGTCTACATTACGTAGCATGGGATAGGTCTACATTACGTAGCATGGGATAGTAGGTCTACATTACGTAGCATGGGATAGGTCTACATTACGTAGCATGGTATAGCAGGTCTACATTACGTAGCATGGTATAGCAGGTCTACATTACGTAGCATGGTATAGCAGGTCTACATTACGTAGCATGGTATAGCAGGTCTACATTACGTAGCATGGTATAGCAGGTCTACTGCTATACTTCTCTTATAATACATTTCACTCAGACTTTGTATATGAACGACATTCAAATATAGCTGCCGTGTGCAGTACTTGTACAATAATTACTCGAGATTAAACACTTTCCAATGTCCAGAGTTACGTAGTGCAGATGAAAGGCAGGGAGTAACTACGACTACCTCCCTGACTTATACCTTTCCTCATTAGTTCAAAGGTATATTACTTAAAAGCAATTTCACTACTTATAAAATGTGCTAGTCTTGATTCTTCTTTCCAGTTTCTCCGAAGATGTGCATTATAAGCGTAGGAATTTTTTTTCATGTTGGTCCTCATCCTTTACATTAAGTATGTGCGTGACATGTCATCCACAGTGTTTATCCTGCTGTGAACGCATATTAGCCCTGTTGTAAGGAAACCTTCCGAGCTACCATAGTTACTGAACGGACAGTTTAATGCTTGAGGAAATCCTCAATGCCTTAGTGAAGTCTACTAACTCAGACTGGCATATACCCATTTTGTGTGATGGGGTATGACAGGGAATACCATCCTGCGTTACTGGTGTGTGTGTGTGTGTGTGTGTGTGTGTGTGTGTGTGTGTGTGTGTGTGTGTTAAATATAATTAGATCCGGTGCTAACATTGTAAAATATGATGTAGATCACTGTAGCTATATAATGTGGGGTGGGAGGTGGAGGGACGAGGTTGACAATGGAACACTGCGACCCTCTTCATTTACGAGCTTATAAATTTTCCATCGATTGTTTGTGGAACACTGAAAGAAGAATAAATATAAAGGGCGACGTGCATCAGTGATCTCGCTGGAGAACTTGAAGGTAAGATGATCATCAACTATGTGAAATAATAATGCTTGGTATGTGTTTGGCCCAGTGACCCAGATAAGCAAGGACACTGGGTACAGTGATGAGTGAGGCAGCGGTGGTTAAAGGTGTGTTGAGGGGAGACACGTGGCCGGGGTGAGTGTTGAGGGGAGAGGGAGCAGGGGCAGCGGTGGTTAAAGGTGTGTTGAGGGGAGACACGTGGCCGGGGTGAGTGTTGAGGGAAGAGGGAGCAGGGGCAGCGGTGGTTTAAGGTGTGTTGAGGGGAGAGAGGGAGCAGGGACAATGGTGTTTAAAAGGTGTGTTGAGGGGAGACACGTGGCCGGAGTAAGTGTTGAGGGGAGACAAATGGTTGGGGTGAGTGTTGAGGGGAGACAAATGGTTGGGGTGAGTGTTGAGGGAAGACAAATGGTTGGGGTGAGTGTTGAAGGGGAGAGGGGGCAGAGGCAAGTGAAGGTGTGGTGAGGAGAGAGAGAGAGGGAAGATCAACCTACCCCCAGACTACCCTCACTTCTACCACCCACCCACCATACTGGTGAATTGTATTTATTAACTAGACAGTTAGCCAGAGCAACAAAATCGTGGATATGATCGTACATCGTACGCTGGTCGGGTAGAATACTCGAATTGGATCACCTCTCGAATTTGCAGAGCTGTTGTACATCCAATATGTATTGGTTTATATGATATAGAAAGGAATCGTGTGAGAAACTACTTAAAGGTTCAGACATACTGGCCAACATCTTTCCTCAAAATAAAGAACTATTTCTATCTGGTTTGTCTGATTTGGAAAAAAATAAATGCATGAAACGCAAACCAGCACAGAAATCGAAAACCATGATTCCATTGGAGTGCCTCCCACAGACCTGAGGATAGTACAGAAAGCAGTGCGCTGAGTTCACTTGAAAGCGTGGACGTCCTGGAGTTTACCTGGAGAGAGTTCCGGGGGTCAACGCCCCCGCGGCCCGGTCTGTGACCAGGCCTCATGGTGGATCAGAGCCTGATCAACCAGGCTGTAGCTGCTGGCTGCACGCAAACCAACGTACGAGCCACAGCCCGGCTGGTCAGGAACCGACTTTAGGTGTTTGTCCAGTGCCAGCTTGAAGACTGCCAGGGGTCTGTTGGTAATCCCCCTTATGTATGCTGGGAGGCAGTTGAACAGTCTCGGGCCCCTGACACTTATTGTATGGTCTCTTAACGTGCTAGTGACACCCCTGCTTTTCATTGGGGGGATGTTGCTGGGGGGATGTTGCATCGTCTGCCAAGTCTTTTGCTTTCGTAGTGAGTGATTTTCGTGTGCAAGTTCGGTACTAATCCCTCTAGGATTTTCCAGGTGTATATAATCATGTATCTCTCCCGCCTGCGTTCCAGGGAATACAGGTTCAGGAACCTCAAGCGCTCCCAGTAATTGAGGTGTTTTATCTCCGTTATGCGCGCCGTGAAGGTTCTCTGTACATTTTCTAGGTCAGCAATTTCACCTGCCTTGAAAGGTGCTGTTAGTGTGCAGCAATATTCCAGCCTAGATAGAACAAGTGACCTGAAGAGTGTCATCATGGGCTTGGCATCCCTTGTTTTGAAGGTTCTCATTATCCATCCTGTCATTTTTCTAGCAGATGCGATTGATACAATGTTATGGTCCTTGAAGGTGAGATCCTCCGACATGATCACTCCCAGGTCTTTGACGTTGGTGTTTCGCTCTATTTTGTTCGGACACAACAGCTGAAGATACACATCATATTGAAGTACAGAGATATAGTAGTCTCACAGCCTTAAGTAATAATTCAGAATCGACTGTATCAGTTGCAAGCACTGAAAATAAAATAGTTGTTAATACAAAGCCCACCGTCCACAACAGAACGTCCAAGTTTGCCGGTACCATTAGTGGGGTGTATGTAGACTTGGAACAACTGGTACAAGAAATGGAACATGTCACAGATAACCCGTACATAGGACACAGGAGCTTACGACGACGTTTCAGTCCGACTTGGACCAATTACAGGGTCACGCTAACGGGTTATTTGTGTAATGTTCTGGTCACGGTATTGTACCTTTTTTGTTTTTAATGGAACGTGTCAGTTTGATCTGGTGAGACTGTGATATGAGTATATCGCATTTGAGGTTCACTGATTAGTTACTTTTAGTTAGTGAAGACGAAGGCCGGTGTATTTTCATGTGTAGTAAAGGCATGAGAGGGCATGTGATGGAGCCATCTCCCACAGTCCTTAATAAACTTATAGTATGCACACAACTGCATTTTTATATTTTTTACGATATTGATATAATTTTTGAATATAGGAAAAGGATTTTTTTACATCTTGTATTATGTATTATTAAACGTTATTGTAGACGTGGAATGTGTATGTATTACAGTGCCAAGTACTGAGTATTGAAGATAAATTAAACTGATAACACAAAGTTTAAATATGTGTAGCGTATGTTAAGGCTTTGTTTTCCGTCATTGATAATAAATATTTGATACTAATATTTGCAAAACGCATACCCAAGATAGGGGGTAGGGGCGGGTTGAAGCTATCTTAAGTCGTCTACCTGAAAGTGAAAGGCAGAGGTAATATATAAACAAACAAGAGAAAACTTAGTGTCAGCATCCCTGGCTAAAGACATGGATCACTGGATCACTACTCTACTACTGGAAAGTGCTAGATCAACCAGACTTGTAATGGCTGTCAGACAACGGGCTGCTAACAGAGTAAATCTGGCAAGGAAACCTGGCCAAAGGTCACATGTATTGAATGTCTTACTGAGAATTCAGACGTCATCCTAATGTCAGAAAAAAAAGAGCTCCACTATAAAAGTGTTACTAAAACAGTCGCGTAAAACTATTCCCACTTCAAAATCTTTGCATGTTATGAAATAAAATCTGTGTATACATGAAAGTATAAGAGTTACACAAAGATGTTAGCATGGGTTTAAACCAGGCTGCTCCTGACTTCCAATACTTTGTTTTGAATGCACTGAGAAGCAAGCAAAATGACGACATAACATACACAGATTTTGCAACAGCCTTTGACAAGAATAATCATGGTGTAGTAGCGCACATGAGTGCAAAAGTGAAAGGGTGGATCTTTAGCTTGCTAACAAATCTGACCCAAAAGGTAATAGTCAATGAAGCACAAAGGCCTACACATTGACAAGTTTTGTGCCTCAAGGCGTAGTATTCTCCCCAAATTTTTTCTCATTTTCATATTTGACATAGATGAATGAGAACACATTCTTTTGCGGACGATATTATAATTTGTACAAGAGGCAACCACTGATGCTGCAGACAGCATCCAGTGGCAACCACTGATGCTGCAGACAGCATCCAGTGGCGACCACTGATGCTGCAGACAGCATCCAGTGGCAACCACTGATGCTGCAGACAGCATCCAGTGGCGACCACTGATGCTGCAGACAGCATCCAGTGGCGACCACTGATGCTGCAGACAGCATCCAGTGGCAACCACTGATGCTGCAGACAGCATCCAGTGGCGACCACTGATGCTGCAGACAGCATCCAGTGGCGACCACTGATGCTGTAGACAGCATCCAGTGGCGACCACTGATGCTGCAGACAGCATCCAGTGGCGACCACTGATGCTGCAGACAGCATCCAGTGGCGACCACTGAGGCTGCAGACAGCATCCAGTGGCGACCACTGATGCTGCAGACAGCATCCAGTGGCGACCACTGATGCTGCAGACAGCATCCAGTGGCGACCACTGAGGCTGCAGACAGCATCCAGTGGCGACCACTGAGGCTGCAGACAGCATCCAGTGGCGACCACTGAGGCTGCAGACAGCATCCAGTGGCGACCACTGAGGCTGCAGACAGCATCCAGTGGCGACCACTGAGGCTGCAGATAGCATCCAGTGGCGACCACTGAGGCTGCAGACAGCATCCAGTGGCGACCACTGAGGCTGCAGACAGCATCCAGTGGCGACCACTGAGGCTGCAGACAGCGTCCAGTGGCGACCACTGAGGCTGCAGACAGCGTCCAGTGGCGACCACTGAGGCTGCAGACAGCGTCCAGTGGCGACCACTGAGGCTGCAGACAGCATCCAGTGGCGACCACTGAGGCTGCAGACAGCATCCAGTGGGCCACAGACAAAAAAAAATATGATGTTCAATGTAAACAGATTTCTATTATTCTCTGAATTTTTTTAAAGAAATGTGAACTAACAGGGTGTAAAATACTGTCGAAAAATGTTACTTTCCAGGGACACAGAAGTGTTATTATCAAAGTTACTAGTACTGATAGACTAGATCACAAGAGTATCGTCTGTCGAAGACTCGCCTTGTAAAATGCCAGCTAAATGTTATAAACACCTGCTTATTTTCGTTATATTCGTTATGCACTAATTTTTACCTGATCGGGTTGATGCCCTGATACCAGAAAATAATGATGCACGTGGGAGGAGCCCAGCTGATCCACGACTCATGCCACACATGGTGGAAAATGCTACTTGTCTCGCCACACCCGAGAGAGATCCAGGGGGGGAAGGGGGGCACCACAGAGGTGGTTGAAGGTTTCCTGACACCTGGGTGATGGTTAGTGGGGGTCCCCTCTCAAACATGGGGGATGTTTGGGAGCGGGGGATGAGAGAGAGGAGCGACAGAAAGGGAGCCCTGGAAGCTTAAGAGTTGAGATCATTAGCGTGGGACATTTGCATGTTGCAGCTATGAAAGAGTGACAGTAATATCGTGAATAGTTGTACTGTCGTTTGTGAAATAATCTGCAAGGAACTTGAGTGTACTTTCAGTGAAAAAATCTAAACCATAGTGGTAGTGCCAATAGGCACTAGATTGGTAAACAACAACCATCCAGAGAGGTACTAGAGCCTTGTCAAATGAGTGTGAAATGGAAACCTGCTGATCATTCTTTCCGTCTCTTGAACTCTTGAGATGAGTGGCCAGTCTTAAACACTATTATACACATTCACTATCATTTACATGTATTATTATTTACCTTCATTTTCCTGTGTTTAAATATTGTAGTTCTTAATCAGGTAATATTTCCTTTCCAAGGTAAAAAAGAGGCTTTGTGACCCGGAACGTGGAGATGATGCTTCCCCAGAACCATTTAGCAGATGGCCAAGAAAGTGTAATAGTTTAGTTTGGAAAGGTAAAAAGGAGAAGAATAAATGATAGAAGATTGTAAAGCCTGGTTACCTGAAGGCGATTCCAGGAGTCACTGTCTCCACAGCCCGGTCCTAGAGCTGACCTTGTGCTTGATGGCTGATAAACTAGGCTGTTGGTGCTAGTTAGCTAGGTGGCTTGTTGGTAATTCCCCTTATGTTAGCTTTCTGTTCAGCGACAATTTCCAGCCGCTCAATTACTGAAAAAAAAATTGAAGGCCTCAGGAGGGGCATTGTATACAGAATGTAGGAGGATGAAACCATACCACGGGTGGGGTTTGAACCCGCGGGTTCAAACCCCACCCGTGGTATGGTTTCTTTGCAATCGTGTCATTACGATTTCGTGAGTCATGAAGGAGGATGGCCAGATAAAACGAAAGGAACATGTAAATGACCTGAGTTTAATAATGTCAGCCGACCTGTCTTTTAAAAATCACATTAAGGCAAATGCTGCAGTGCCAGTGTCAGTGGTGATGATATTCAAATTATTTGTGATCTCTCAGAGAGTCTGGTTCAGTTTTGACGGCACCGTTCTGTGCAAGAGAGATATTAAAGTTGAGAAAGATACTGACACTGTCTACGGCCAGCATTTACATTACTGGGAATGTATCAGAGTCCTGAATATGTACTCACAGAAGCTGAGAGAGAGAGAGAGAGAGAGGGAGGGATGGAACGAGAGACAGTGAGAAAGAGAGAAAGGGAGAGTAAGAAAGAGAAAAAGGTAGAGAGAGTGAGGAGAGAGAGGTGAAGAGGAAGTAAATAAGGATAATTTGCAAGTGAAAAACTGCTTGAGTACCTAGTTGCAAACCTTGCCATAACATATTGGAGTGAAAGATTTGGGAAAAAATGTAAAATAAACCTAATGAAAAGCGGAGAGTCGTGGGCACAGTAAGAACATTGTAACAACATCCGTCAGCTGAGACTACTTAACACTACCAGAAGATACCAGAAACACTGCGGGGACAAGGCTAGAAGTTCTCCACCAGGTGCTAGGTCAACCAGGCTGTGATGGATGTGTGGGCCAGTGTACGGCCAACACCAACAGCCTGGTTGATCAGGATAGTACCGGAAGTGTGTACTCACCTATTTGTGGTTGCAGGGGTCGAGTTACAGCTCCCGGCCCCGCAATAGCAACAGGTTGGTTAACTGGGCAAGCACCTACCTGGAGTCTTACTGGAGGTTATTCCGGGGATCAACGCCCCCGTGGCCCGGTCCACGACCAGGCCTCCCGGTGGATCAGGGCCTGATCAACGAGACTGTTGCTGCTGGCCGCACGCAGTCCAACGTACGAACCACAACCCGGCTGATCCGGCACTGACTTTAGGTATCTGTCCAGCTCTCTCTTGAAGGCAGCCAGGGGTTTATTGGTAATTCCCCTTATGCCTGGTGGGAGGCTGTTGAACAGTCTATTTTCTCCAGCTGTTTCCTACTTCACTCCCTCTCCTTCCTTCCACTCATCTCCCTTTTCTTTCCCCTCCACTCCGCTTCATCTCCCTCTCCCTATTACCTCCTCTCCCTATTCTCTCCCTGTCCCCGTCTCCATTCCCTATCCCCATCTCTCAGTTTCATCACTCTTCCTCTAGCCCAGACGCTCACTCCAGGGGATAACCTGTAAATAAATTTATCCTTGAGGTATTTTTAGCTTGGTGGCTATGGTGGTCGGGGTATCATTGAGCGTCTTGGTTCTGGTTACATAAGAAAGAAGGAACACTGCAGCAGGCCTACTGGCCCATGCGAGGCCAAGTCTCCTACCGGCTTAAGCCAATGACCCAACATAGTCAAGTCAAGTCACAATCACTTAAGGAAGGAGCACGGCATCAGACCTAGTAGCACAAGCTAGTCAGGTTAACTCACACCCACACCCACCTATTTTTAAAACTACACATGTCCGTGTATATGAATTATGTTAACCTGTTGTAGTGAACGTTAATGTGTGTGTTGAAGGTAGGAAAGGTACACTGGTGCAACAGCTGCCCACTGTAGCCAGGATAACCAGTAATGTGATACACCAGCACTCACACACCTGTATACCTGTGTTATATAAGACACCAGCACTCACTCACCTGTATACCTGGGATTGCGACAGCAGCACTCACACTTATGAGGCGCCTACAGA
Source organism: Cherax quadricarinatus (assembly GCF_038502225.1). Classification (NCBI taxonomy): domain Eukaryota; kingdom Metazoa; phylum Arthropoda; class Malacostraca; order Decapoda; family Parastacidae; genus Cherax; species Cherax quadricarinatus. Next base: position 2,324,143 of record NC_091297.1, read on the forward strand.
TAGGGACAGATTGTTTGAATTAAGAGGACGGGGATCAAGGGGACACAAGTGGAAGCTGATAAAGCATATGTTGAAAAGTAGAATGACTTGAATGAGGCATTGGTAAGGACAAATTCGATACACAGCTTCAAGAATAGAGATTAGAGATGCTAGGGCAGAAGTCGGTGTTGACGAACAAGGTGGTCTAGGAGGCAGGGAAGACAGCAGTGGCTTGCGTGATGGTTAATGTTTTCTTTAGATTAGTCTACCTTACTGGGAAACTACCGGCGTGGTAAAAGCAAATAATGATACTTAATTATTATAATAACTAATGATACTGTAGTAATGATAGGGAGTGTTGATAGTAACATGTCACAAAATGACGAAACTAGTGGTAATATTGAGTAGTAGTTGATATGTTATAACTGAGAAGAGTGTATCTAGGACACAAGAGTGAAGCCAAGATGCAGGCCTTGTTTTTATTAGTACAGTGTTTAGCTCTATGTAGAGCTTTATCGAGTTACAGAGCTTTACACTGAACAATGTGTTACACATTACTCAGTTTTACTAAGGTGTGTACCTTCACTTTTGTCAACAGTGTATCAATTTACTCCTGAACACAGTTACTGAGATCATTTATTATCATCATTAGGGGGCGCTAAACTAGTAGGGGTTATACAGCACCTGGGAATTTATGGATTGGAAGATAATCAGGTTCAGTCCAAATAAACAGTGAATAGCCTCAGTTGCTGGGATGATGAAGCCTTAACCAGCATCAAGGTAGTCTTTGAAGGTGTCCCCAACTCTGGGGTTCCTTAACTCGGTGGCGAGGGTTGAGCAGTTTTTACCTCGGGTTATGAGACCTAGTCTCCGGGAAGGGTAGGTACCATTCTACCAGTACGGTGCTTGCCTAAGAATCTAGCATATCTCTTGGCATAATTTTTTTATGTTATTATTAACACACTGGCCGATTCCCACCAAGGCAGGGTGGCCCGAAAAAGAAAAACTTTCACCATCATTCACTCCATCACTGTCTTGCCAGAAGGGTGCTTTACACTACAGTTTTTAAACTGCAACATTAACACCCCTCCTTCAGAGTGCAGGCACTGTACTTCCCATCTCCAAGACTCAAGTCCGGCCTGCCGGTTTCCCTGAATCCCTTCATAAATGTTACTTTGCTCACTCTCCAACAGCACGTCACGTATTAAAAACCATTTGTCTCCATTCACTCCTATCACATACGCTCATACATGCCCGCTGGAAGTCCAAGCCCCTCGCACACAAAACCTCCTTTACCCCTCCAACCTTTCCTAGGCCGACCCCCTACCCCGCCTTCCTTCTACAGACTGATACACTCTTGAAGTCATTCTGTTTCGCTCCATTCTCTCGACATGTCCGAACCACCTCAACAATCCTTCCTCAGCCCTCTGGACAACAGTTTTGGTAATCCCGCACCTCTTCCTAACTTCCAAACTACGAATTCTTTGCATTATATTCACACCACACATTGCCCTCAGACATGACATCTCCAATGCCTCCAGCCTTCTCCTCGCTGCAACATTCATCACCCACGCTTCACACCCATATAAGAGTGTTGGTAAAACTATACTCTCATACATTCCCCTCTTTGCCTCCAAGGACAAAGTTCTTTGTCTCCTAAGTGCACCACTCACCCTTTTCTCCTCATCAATTCTATGATTCACCTCATCTTTCATAGACCCATCCGCTGACACGTCCACTTCTCTTGGCGTAAGTGGTGGAGATATTTCTCCTTTCGTCTGAATTTGCTGACACTTATGGCTGATTACAAACAAAACATTATGAATATGGATTGTTGAATGAGAAAAATAGACTTGAATAGTTTTACTTGCTGGGTGATGTTGATTTATGTAACACGAGAGTGAATCAGTCACCACAGCAGCAAGTTGTTGTTGATGGGGTAAATTTGGTTGTTAGTAACTGTATACGTATATGAATAGCCAAACTGTTGTAGTGCTTTGTAAATAAAACAAATCAACCCCCTTGAATGGCGCTGAGGTCAAGATGTACCTGCTAAGTTAATTACTAAAAGTCTCTCAAAAATAATTTCATAAAAAAATACAGAGGCTTTTATTGAACTTCATAAAAATGTTCTGTAGCTGAAGTTTATTTCCAGTCATACCAAGGTTTTTTGACATTTTTACTTGAATATTTTTTTTCATAACATTGCTGAACGTTTTTAAAACCTTTGATGTAATGGTTATTGTTTATGTTTGCAGGTGAGGCTGTGGTGCGAGTGTATGGTGCAGCGCGGCGAGGTATTGTATATTGTAATTGTCATATAGCAGCACCTTGTGGTGACGTGTGTGTACCTGCACGCTAGTGTCCTGTCATCTCTTCAACTCCATCCTTGGCTTTGTACTGCATTAACTTACGCTTATCTTTCTATATAGTCTGTCATTTAACAAGATCAAATGTATTGTAACATATATATAATATATATATATAATATATATATATAATATATATATATAATATATATATATATATATATATATATATATATATATATATATATATATATATATATATATAATATATATATATATATATATATATATATATCTATATATATATATAGGGAGTAGGTTGGTAGACAGCAACCGCCCAGGGAGGTACTACCGTCCTGCCAAGTGAGTGTAAAACGAAAGCCTGTAATTGTTTTACATGATGGTAGGATTGCTGGTGTCCTTTTTTCTGTCTCATGAACATGCAAGATTTCAGGTACGTCTTGCTACTTCTACTTACACTTAGGTCACACTACACATACATGTACAAGCACATATATACACACCCCTCTGGGTTTTCTTCTATTTTCTTTCTAGTTCTTATTCTTGTTTATTTCCTCTTATCTCCATGGGGAAGTGGAACAGAATTCTTCCTCCGTAAGCCATGCGTGTTGTAAGAGGCGACTAAAATGCCGGGAGCAAGGGGCTAGTAACCTCTTCTCCTGTATATATTACTAAATGTAAAAGGAGAAACTTTCGTTTTTCCTTTTGGGCCACCCTGCCTCGGTGGGATACGGCCGGTGTGTTGAATGAAAGAATATATATATATATATATATATATATATATATATATATATATATATATATATATATATATATATATATATATATACACACAGTACACTAATAAATACAGTACATGATGCCTAAGAGCAAGACTGGATAATCGAACTGAAAACTAAGAATCAACGTGAAGTCAATATACTATAAACCACTGTTCACATTCTAGCGGTTCCCCCATTTTTTTCCCACGTTCTGAAGTCTTAGGTAATATATCTGACATACTACATGCTTCAGAAGTACAAAGAATTGGATCTTCAAAGATGTTAAATAAATTAATAACTTACCAGTGACTAGTTTCAACACTGAAAGCAGTGAAATATTACCCCTTCCGGTAAATGCTGTGCTGACCTCCATCACAAGTTTTTGACCGAAGACATTACTGTTATTTGAAAGATACATTTTAAGGCGTACTAGTAAACCTCCATAAACGTGACCTATTTACAAATATTGCCATCGTAGAAAACAAACTTGTCTAATGTAAGGATTCGCATCCATACTCATTTCTTCCTTCTCATATTCCGATAGGTTCTTTGTTAGTTAGTGTACCTGTAGTTGATTCCAGGAGACATCTCCCCTGACGGAATGGTCCCACACTAAGCTTCCTAGTTAATGACCTGATCAACAAAGCTGTACCAGCAGTGTGTTGTTCATCAGAGGCATCACAGGCTGGGTTTTCGGGAACTTGAAGAATTTGTCAAATATCATGGCATTATGGCAGTTTTACACTGAAAGTTCTGAATGTATTAAATGCTCATGTATGCCCTATAACATCCTCCGAAAATTATGTTAAAATGTGCATCTATGTGGCATTCATTGAGGACAAAAAATATGAAAATGCTGAAGAAACACAAATTTTAATTACTCTGCTCTAAAAAAAAATAAACAAAAACCGGAACAGAGTGCAAAGCAGAGTTCCATATAGCGGAGGAAGTGTGTGAAGGACATGGCATTGACAATGTCTGGAAAATCTTACAATCAAAGAAAATGATACTGACCAGCCGGGCTGTGGCTCGTACGTTGGTTTGCGGGCAGCCAGCAGCAACAGTCTGGTTGATCAGGCTCTGATCCACCAGGAGGCCTGGTCACAGACCGGGCCGCGGGGGCGTTGACCCCCGGAACTCTCTCCAGGTAAACTCCAGGTATCAAGAACATGCGACATAAAAAAGATGCCAGGCCACTTGTACTCCATAGACAGGTAAGTAGCAGCCGAGTTATATTGTTGCTACAGTGGTAGGAACATTGATGATGGAAGTTACTCTTGCTCCAGTGGTAGGGACATTGATGATGGAAGTTACTCTTGCTCCAGTGGTAGGAACATTGATGAGGGAAGTTACTCTTGATACAGTGGTAGGAACATTGATGAGGGAAGTTATTCTTGCTGCAGTGGTAGGAACATTGATGATGGAAGTTACTCTTGCTGCAGTGGTAGGAACATTGATGAGGGAAGTTACTCTTGCTACAGTGGTAGAAACATTGATGATGGAAGTTACTCTTGCTGCAGTGGTAGGAACATTGATGAGGGAAGTTACTCTTGCTACAGTGGTAGGAACATTGATGAGGGAAGTTACTCTTGCTGCAGTGGTAGGAACATTGATGAGGGAAGTTATTCTTGCTACAGTGGTAGGAACATTGATGAGGGAAGTTATTCTTGCTGCAGTGGTAAGTAGATGTGGGAAGTTACTCTTGCTACATTGTTAGGAACATGGGTGAGGGAAGTTACTCTTGCTACAGTGGTAGGAACATTGATGAGGGAAGTTACTCTTGCTACAGTGGTAGGAACATTGGTAAGGGAAGTTATTCTTGCTACAGTGGTAGGAACATTGGTGAGGGAAGTTACTCTTGCTACAGTGGTAGGAACATTGGTAAGGGAAGTTATTCTTGCTACTGTGGTAGGAACATTGGTGAGGGAAGTTACTCTTGCTACACTGGTAGGAACATTGATGAAGGAAGTTACTCTTGCTACAGTGGTAGGAACATTGATGATGGAAGTTACTCTTGCTACACTGGTAGGAACATTGATGAAGGAAGTTACTCTTGCTACAGTGGTAGGAACATTGATGATGGAAGTTACTCTTGCTACAGTGGTAGGAACATTGATGAGGGAAGGTACTCTTGCTACAGTGGTAGGAACATTGATGAGGGAAGTTACTCTTGCTACAGTGGTAGGGACATTGATGAGGGGAGTTACTCTTGCTAAGGTGATAGGAACATTGATGAAGGAAGTTAATCTTGCTACAGTGGTAGGAACATTGATGAGGGAAGTTAGTCTTGCTATAGTGGTAGGAACATTGATGAGGGAAGTTATTCTTGCTACAGTGGTAGGAACATGGGTGAGGGAAGTTACTCTTGCTATAATGGTAGGAACATTGATGAGGGAAGTTACTCTTGCTACAGTGGTAGGAACATTGGTGAGTAAGTTACTCTTGCTACAGTGGTAGAAAGATTGGTGAGAGAAGTTACTCTTGCTATAATGGTAGGAACATTGATGAGGGAAGTTACTCTTGCTACAGTTGTAGGAACATTGGTGAGGAAGTTACTCTTGCTACAGTGGTAGAAAGATTGGTGAGAGAAGTTACTCTTGCTATAATGGTAGGAACATGGATGAGGGAAGTTACTCTTGCTACAGTGGTGGGAACATTGATGAGGGAAGTTACTCTTGCTACAGTGGTAGGAACATGGATGAGGGAAGTCATTCTTGCTGCAGTGGTAGGAACATTGATGAGGGAAGTTACTCTTGCTATAGTGGTAGGAACATGGATGAGGGAAGTCATTCTTGCTACAGTGGTAGGAACATTGATGATGGAAGTTACTCTTGATACAGTGGTAGGAACATTGATGAGGGAAGTTATTCTTGCTGCAGTGGTAGGAACATTGATGAGGGAAGTTACTCTTGCTGCAGTGGTAGGGACATTGATGAGGGAAGTTATTCTTGCTGCAGTGGTAGGAACATTGAGGGAAGTTATTCTTGCTGCAGTGGTAGGGACATTGATGAGGGAAGTTACTCTTGCTACAGTGGTAGGAACATTGATGAGGGAAGTTATTCTTGCTGCAGTGGTAGGGACATTGATGAGGGAAGTTACTCTTGCTACAGTGGTAGGAACATTGATGAGGGAAGTTACTCTTGCTGCAGTGGTAGGGACATTGATGAGGGAAGTTGCTCTTGCTACTGTGGTAGGAACATTGATGAAGGAAGTTATTCTTGCTACAGTGGTAGGAACATTGATGATGGAACTTACTCTTGCTACAGTGGTAGGAACATTGATGAGGGAAGTTACTCTTGCTGCAGTGGTAGGGACATTGATGAGGGAAGTTGCTCTTGCTACAGTGGTAGGAACATTGATGAGGGAAGTTACTCTTGCTACAGTGGTAGGAACATTGATGAGGGAAGTTATTCTTGCTGCAGTGGTAGGAACATTGATGAGGGAAGTTACTCTTGCTACAGTGGTAGGAACATTGATGAGGGAAGTTACTCTTGCTATAGTGGTAGGAACATTGATGAGGGAAGTTACTCTTGCTACAGTGGTAGGAACATTGATGAGGAAAGTTATTCTTGCTGGAGTGGTAGGAACATTGATGAGGGAAGTTGCTCTTGCTACAGTGGTATGAACATTGATGAGGGAAGTTATTCTTGCTACAGTGGTAGGAACATTGATGAGGGAAGTTACTCTTGCTACAGTGGTAGGAACATTGATGAGGGAAGTTATTCTTGCTGCAGTGGTAGGAATATTGATGTGGGAAGTTAGTCTTGCTACAGTGTTAGGAACATGGGTGAGGGTAGTTACTCTTGCTACAGTGGTAGGAACATTGATGAGGGAAGTTACTCTTGCTACAGTTGTAGGAACATTGATGAGGGAAGTTATTCTTGCTGCAGTGGTAGGAACATTGATGAAGGAAGTTACTCTTGCTGCAGTGGTAGGGACATTGATGAGGGAAGTTATTCTTGCTGCAGTGGTAGGAATATTGATGAGGGAAGTTATTCTTGATACAGTGGTAGGAACATTGATGAGGGAAGTTATTCTTGCTGCAGTGGTAGGAACATTGATGAGGGAAGTTACTCTTGCTACAGTGGTAGGAACATTGATGAGGGAAGTTACTCTTGCTGCAGTGGTAGGGACATTGATGAGGGAAGTTGCTCTTGCTACTGTGGTAGGAACATTGATGAAGGAAGTTATTCTTGCTACAGTGGTAGGAACATTGATGAGGGAAGTTACTCTTGCTACAGTGGTAGGAACATTGATGAGGGAAGTTATTCTTGCTGCAGTGGTAGGAACATTGATGAGGGAAGTTACTCTTGTTACAGTGGTAGGAACATTGATGAGGGAAGTTACTCTTGCTGCAGTGGTAGGGACATTGATGAGGGAAGATGCTCTTGCTACAGTGGTAGGAACATTGATGAGGAAAGGTACTCTTGCTACTGTGGTACGAACATTGATGAGGGAAGTTATTCTTGCTGCAGTGGTAGGAACATTGATGAGGGAAGTTACTCTTGCTACAGTGGTAGGAACATTGGTAAGGGAAGTTATTCTTGCTACAGTGGTAGGAACATTGGTGAGGGAAGTTACTCTTGCTACAGTGGTAGGAACATTGATGAGGGAAGATATTCTTGCTGCAGTGGTTGGAACATTGATGTGGGAAGTTAGTCTTGCTACAGTGTTAGGAACATGGGTGAGGGTAGTTACTCTTGCTACAGTTGTAGGAACATTGATGAGGGAAGTTACTCTTGCTACAGTGGTATTAACATTAGTGAGGGAAGTTACTCTTGCTGCAGTGGTAGGAGCATTGATGAGGGAAGTTACTCTTGCTACAGTGGTAGGAACATTGATGAGGGAAGTTATTCTTTTCTGCAGTGGTAGGAACATTGATAAGGGAAGTTACTCTTGCTACAGTGGTAGGAGCATTGATGAGGGAAGTTATTCTTGCTGCATTGGTAGGAACATTGATGAGGGAAGTTACTTTTGCTACAGTGGTAGGAACATTGGTGAGGGAAGTTACTCTTGGTACAGTGGTAGGAACCTTGATGAGGGAAGTTACTCTTGCTACAGAGGTAGGAACATTGATGAGGAAAGTTATTCTTGCTACAGTGGTAGGAACATGGGTGAGGGAAGTTACTTTTGCTACAGTGGTAGGAACATTGGTGAAGGAAGTTGCTCTTGCTACAGTGGTAGGAACATTGGTGAGGGAAGTTATTCTTGCTGCAGTGGTAAGTAGATGTGGGAAGTTACTCTTGCTACATTGTTAGGAACATGGGCGAGGGAAGTTACTCTTGCTACAGTGATAGGAACGTTGATGAGGGAAGTTACTCTTGCTACAGTGGTAGGAACATTGGTTAAGGAAGTTACTCTTGCTACAGTGGTAGGAACATTGGTAAGGGAAGTTACTCTTGCTACAGTGGTAGGAACATTGGTTAGGGAAGTTACTCTTGCTACAGTGGTAGGAACATTGGTGAGAGAAGTTACTCTTTCTACACTGGTAGGAACATTGATGAAGGAAGTTACTCTTGCTACAGTTGTAGGAACATTGATGAGGTAAGTTACTCTTGCTACAGTGGTAGGAACATTGATGAGGGAAGTTATTCTTGCTGCAGTGGTAGGAACATTGATGTGGGAAGTTACTCTTGCTACAGTGGTAGGAACATTGATGAGGGAAGTTACTCTTGCTACAGTGGTATTAACATTAGTGAGGGAAGTTACTCTTGCTACAGTGGTAGGAGCATTGATGAGGGAAGTTACTCTTGCTACAGTGGTAGGAACATTGATGATGGAAGTTATTCTTTGCTGCAGTGGTAGGAACATTGATGAGGGAAGTTACTCTTGCTACAGTGGTATTAACATTAGTGAGGGAAGTTACTTTTGCTACTGTGGTAGGAGCATTGATGAGGGAAGTTACTCTTGCTACAGTGGTAGGAACATTGATGAGGGAAGTTATTCTTGTTGCATTGGTAGGAACATTGATGAGGGAAGTTACTTTTGATACAGTGGTAGGAACATTGGTGAGGGAAGTTACTCTTGGTACAGTGGTAGGAACATTGTTGAGGAAGTTACTCTTGTTACAGTGGTAGGAACATTGATGAGGGAAGTTACTCTTGCTACAGTGGTAGGAACCTTGATGAGTGAAGTTACTCTTGCTACAGTGGTGGGAACATTGATGAGGGAAGTTACTCTTGCTACAGTGGTAGGAACATGGGTGAGGGAAGTGACTCTTGGTACAGTGGTAGGAACATTGATGAAGGAAGTTATTCTTGCTGCAGTGGTAAGTAGATGTGGGAAGTTACTCTTGCTACATTGTTAGGAACATGGGTGAGGGAAGTTACTCTTGCTACAGTGGTAGGAACATTGATGAGGAAAGTTACTCTTGCTACAGTGGTAGGAACATTGGTAAGGGAAGTTATTCTTGCTACAGTGGTAGAAACATTGGTGAGGGAAGTTACTCTTGCTACAGTGGTAGGAACATTGGTAAGGGAAGTTATTCTTGCTACAGTGGTAGGAACATTGGTGAGGGAAGTTACTCTTGCTAAAGTGGTAGGAACATTGGTGAGGGAAGTTACTCTTGCTACACTGGTAGGAACATTGATGAAGGAAGTTACTCTTGCTACAGTGGTAGGAACATTGATGAGGGAAGTTACTCTTGCTACAGTGGTAGGAACATTGATGAGGGAAGGTACTCTTGCTACAGTGGTAGGAACATTGATGAGGGAAGTTACTCTTGCTACAGTGGTAGGGACATTGATGAGGGGAGTTACTCTTGCTAAGGTGATAGGAACATTGATGAAGGAAGTTAATCTTGCTATAGTGGTAGGAACATTGATGAGGGAAGTTATTCTTGCTACAGTGGTAGGAACATGGGTGAGGGAAGTTACTCTTGCTATAATGGTAGGAACATTGATGAGGGAACTTACTCTTGCTACAGTGGTAGGAACATTGGTGAGGGAAGTTACTCTTGCTACAGTGGTAGGAACATTGGTAAGGGAAGTTATTCTTGCTACAGTGGTAGGAACATTGGTGAGGGAAGTTACTCTTGCTACAGTGGTAGGAACATTGGTGAGGGAAGTTACTCTTGCTACACTGGTAGGAACATTGATGAAGGAAGTTACTCTTGCTACAGTGGTAGGAACATTGATGAGGGAAGGTACTCTTGCTACAGTGGTAGGAACATTGATGAGGGAAGTTACTCTTGCTACAGTGGTAGGGACATTGATGAGGGGAGTTACTCTTGCTAAGGTGATAGGAACATTGATGAAGGAAGTTAATCTTGCTACAGTGGTAGGAACATTGATGAGGGAAGTTATTCTTGCTACAGTGGTAGAAAGATTGGTGAGAGAAGTTACTCTTGCTATAATGGTAGGAACATTGATGAGGGAAGTTACTCTTGCTACAGTGGTAGGAACATTGGTGAGGAAGTTACTCTTGCTACAGTGGTAGAAAGATTGGTGAGAGAAGTTACTCTTGCTATAATGGTAGGAACATTGATGAGGGAAGTTACTCTTGCTACAGTGGTAGGAACATTGATGAAGGAAGTTCCTCTTGCTACAGTTGTAGGAACATTGATGAGGGAAGTTACTCTTGTTACAGTGGTAGGAACATTGGTAATTGAAGTTAGTCTTGCTACCGTGGTAGGAACATTGGTGAGGAAGTTACTCTTGCTGCAGTGGTAGGAACATTGATGAGGGAAGTTACTCTTGCTACAGTGGTAGGAACATTGGTGAAGGAAATTACTCTTGCTACAGTGGTAGGAACATTAGTGGGGAAGTTACTCTTGCTACAGTGGTAGGAACATTGATGAGGGAAGATACTCTTGCTGCAGTGGTAGGAACATTGATGAGGGTAGTTACTCTTGCTACAGTGGTAGGAACATTGATGAGGGAAATTACTCTTGCTAGAGTGGTAGGAAGATTGGTGAGGGAAGTTACTCTTGCTACACTGGTAGGAACTTTGATGAGGGTAGTTACTCTTGCTACAGTGGTAGGAACATTGATGAGGGAAATTACTCTTGCTACAGTGGTAGGAAGATTGGTGAGGGAAGTTACTCTTGCTACAGTTGTAGGAACATTTGTGAGGGAAGTTACTGGTGCTGATAGTGATGGGGAAATCAGTAAAGATAGACACACACACACACACAGACACACACACACACAGACGCACACAGACGCGCACACACACACACACACACACACACACACACACACACACACACACACACACACACACACACACACACACACACAGACACACACACACACACACACACAGACACACACACACACACACACACAGACACACACACACACACACACAGACACACACACACACACACAGACACACACACACACACAGACACACACACACACACACAGACACACACACACACACACACACACACACAGACACACACACACACACACACACACACACAGACACACACACACACACACACACAGACACACACACACAGACACACACACACACACACACACACACACACACACACACACACACACACACACACACACACACACACACACACACACTGTGTGCAGATAACACATTCATTTACATTGTTACAATAGGTTAGGTAATGTTTGTCAGAAAACTGGATAAGTTTTTCTTGACGCGGATGTTAGTCATATGATGACTATATATATATATATATGATAATAATAGGTAGTAGGTTGGTAGACAGCAACCACCCAGGGAAGTACTACCGTCCTGCCAGGTGACTGTGAAACAGAAACCTGTAACTGTTTTGCATGATGGTAGGACTGCTGGTTTCTTTTTCTGTCTCATAAACACGCTAGATAACAGGGATATCTTGCTACTCCTACTTACACTTTGGTCACACTTCACAGACACGCACATGCATATATATATACATACATCTAGGGTTTTCTCCTTTTTCTAAATAGCTCTTGTTCCTCTTTATTTCTTCTATTGTCCATGGGGAAGTGGAAAAGAATATTTCCTCCGTAAGCCATGCGTGTCGTATGATGCGACTAAAATGCCGGGAACAATGGGCTAGTAACCCCTTCTCCTGTAGACATTTACTAAAAAAGAGAAGAAGAAAAACTTTATAAAACTGGGATGCTTAAATGTGCGTGGATGTATTGCGGATGACAAGAAACAGATGATTGCTGATGTTATGAATGAAAAGAAGTTGGATGTCCTGGCCCTAAGCGAAACAAAGCTGAAGGGGGTAGGGGAGTTTCAGTGGGGGGAAATAAATGGGATTAAATCTGGAGTATCTGAGAGAGTTAGAGCAAAGGAAGGGGTAGCAGTAATGTTAAATGATCAGTTATGGAAGGAGAAAAGAGAATATGAATGTGTAAATTCAAGAATTATGTGGATTAAAGTAAAGGTTGGATGCGAAAAGTGGGTCATAATAAGCATGTATGCACCTGGAGAAGAGAGGAATGTAGAGGAGAGAGAGAGATTTTGGGAGATGATAAGTGAATGTATAGCAGCCTTTGAACCAAGTGAGAGAGTAATTGTGGTTGGGGACCTGAATGCTAAAGTAGGAGAAACTTTTAGAGAGGGTGTGGTAGGTAAGTTTGGGGTGCCAAGTGTAAATGATAATGGGAGCCCTTTGATTGAACTTTGTATAGAAAGGGGTTTAGTTATAGGTAATACATATTTTAAGAAAAAGAGGATAAATAAGTATACAGGATATGATGTAGGGCGAAATGACAGTAGTTTGTTGGATTATGTATTGGTAGATAAAAGACTGTTGAGTAGACTTCAGGATGTACATGTTTATAGAGGGGCCACAGATATATCAGATCACTTTCTAGTTGTAGCTACACTGAGAGTAAAAGGTAGATGGGATACAAGGAGAATAGAAGCATCAGGGAAGAGAGAGGTGAAGGTTTATAAACTAAAAGAGGAGGCAGTTAGGGTAAGATATAAACAGCTATTCGAGGATAGATGGGCTAATGAGAGCATAGGCAATGGGGTCGAAGAGGTATGGGGTAGGTTTAAAAATATAGTGTTAGAGTGTTCAGCAGAAGTTTGTGGTTACAGGAAAGTGGGTGCGGGAGGGAAGAGGAGCGATTGGTGGAATGATGTAAAGAGAGTAGTAAGGGAGAAAAAGTTAGCATATGAGAAGTTTTTACAAAGTAGAAGTGATGCAAGGAGGGAAGAGTATATGGAGAAAAAGAGGTTAAGAGAGTGGTGAAGCAATGTAAAAAGAGCAAATGAGAGAGTGGGCGAGATGTTATCAACAAATTTTGTTGAAAATAAGAAAAAGTTTTGGAGTGAGATTAACAAGTTAAGAAAGCCTAGAGAACAAATGGATTTGTCAGTTAAAAATAGGAGAGGAGAGTTATTAAATGGAGAGTTAGAGGTATTGGGAAGATGGAGGGAATATTTTGAGGAATTGTTAAATGTTGATGAAGATAGGGAAGCTGAGATTTCGTGTATAGGACAAGGAGGAATAACATCTTGTAGGAGTGAGGAAGAGCCAGTTGTGAGTGTGGGGGAAGTTCGTGAGGCAGTAGGTAAAATGAAAGGGGGTAAGGCAGCCGGGATTGATGGGATAAAGATAGAAATGTTAAAAGCAGGTGGGGATATAGTTTTGGAGTGGTTGGTGCAATTATTTAATAAATGTATGGAAGAGGGTAAGGTAATTAGGGATTGGCAGAGAGCATGCATAGTTCCTTTGTATAAAGGCAAAGGGGATAAAAGGGAGTGCAAAAATTATAGGGGGATAAGTCTGCCGAGTATACCTGGTAAAGTGTGTGGTAGAGTTATTATTGAAAGAATTAAAAGTAAGACGGAGAATAGGATAGCAGATGAACAAGGAGGCTTTAGGAAAGGTAGGGGGTGTGTGGACCAGGTGTTTACAGTGAAACATATAAGTGAGCAGTATTTAGATAAGGCTAAAGAGGTCTTTGTGGCATTTATGGATTTGGAAAAGGCGTATGACAGGGTGGATAGGGGGGCAATGTGGCAGATGTTGCAAGTGTATGGTGTAGGAGGTAGGTTACTGAAAGCAGTGAAGAGTTTTTACGAGGATAGTGAGGCTCAAGTTAGAGTATGTAGGAAAGAGGGAAATTATTTCCCAGTAAAAGTAGGCCTTAGACAAGGATGTGTGATGTCACCGTGGTTGTTTAATATATTTATAGATGGGGTTGTAAGAGAAGTAAATGCGAGGGTCTTGGCAAGAGGCGTGGAGTTAAAAGATAAAGAATCACACACAAAGTGGGAGTTGTCACAGCTGCTCTTTGCTGATGACACTGTGCTCTTGGGAGATTCTGAAGAGAAGTTGCAGAGATTGGTGGATGAATTTGGTAGGGTGTGCAAAAGAAGAAAATTAAAGGTGAATACAGGAAAGAGTAAGGTTATGAGGATAACAAAAAGATTAGGTGATGAAAGATTGAATATCAGATTGGAGGGAGAGAGTATGGAGGAGGTGAATGTATTCAGATATTTGGGAGTGGACGTGTCAGCGGATGGGTCTATGAAAGATGAGTTGAATCATAGAATTGATGAGGGGAAAAGAGTGAGTGGTGCACTTAGAAGTCTGTGGAGACAAGGAACTTTGTCCTTGGAGGCAAAGAGGGGAATGTATGAGAGTATAGTTTTACCAACGCTCTTATATGGGTGTGAAGCATGGGTGATGAATGTTGAAGCGAGGAGAAGGCTGGAGGCAGTGGAGATGTCATGTCTGAGGGCAATGTGTGGTGTGAATATAGTGCAGAGAATTCGTAGTTTGGAAGTTAGGAGGAGGTGCGGGATTACCAAAACTGTTGTCCAGAGGGCTGAGGAAGGATTGTTGAGGTGGTTCGGACATGTAGAGAGAATGGAGCGAAACAGAATGACTTCAAGAGTGTATCAGTCTGTAGTGGAAGGAAGGCGGGGTAGGGGTCGGCCTAGGAAAGGTTGGAGAGAGGGGATAAAGGAGGTTTTGTGTGCGAGGGGCTTGGACTTCCAGCAGGCATGCATGAGCGTGTTTGATAGGAGTGAATGGAGACAAATGGTTTTTAATACTTGACGTGCTGTTGGAGTGTGAGCAAAGTAACATTTATGAAGGGGTTCAGGGAAACCGGCAGGCCGGACTTGAGTCTTGGAGATGGGAAGTACAGTGCCTGCACTCTGAAGGAGGGGTGTTAATGTTGCAGTTTAAAAACTGTAGTGTAAAGCACCCTTCTGGCAAGACAGTGATGGAGTGAATGATGGTGAAAGTTTTTCTTTTTCGGGCCACCCTTCCTTGGTGGGAATCGGCCAGTGTGATAATAAATATATATATATATATATATATATGTATATATATATATATATATATATATATATATATATATATATATATATATATATATATATATATAGGGAGGTACCACCTCTATAGCTGGAATGGGGACCCTCATCCTCAGAGAAGACAATAAACGCACCTCAGGGAAAACTCAAGGTTCTCCCCAGAGCTGTTTGAATATTTTCTTCTACCACCCCCTATGTTTTACATTCTATGTGAACATTTATTAATAAACAGAATACATTTGCAGAAAAACAAAAATATGAATACAATGGTACAGTGTATTA
Organism: Cherax quadricarinatus; assembly: GCF_038502225.1. Lineage (NCBI taxonomy): Eukaryota > Metazoa > Arthropoda > Malacostraca > Decapoda > Parastacidae > Cherax > Cherax quadricarinatus. The sequence goes on from NC_091297.1 coordinate 2,339,759, forward strand.
AGGATCATGAATTTCCTCCAGCTCCTCCGAAGCCGGACGCGAGCCAAGTATGCAGCAAGCATTTCCCCTCTGAATGGCCACACTGAGGGGGTGGAACATGAAAGTGGCTGCCCTTGGGTCCCTAGTGGTGTGGATGAGTCTGAAACCCAATTCTTTAAGGGAATGTGTGGTATTTTTTTCCCCATGATCCCAAGGTCTCTGATCCCACTGGGTCAAATTGATACTGTTGGCTTATGTCCCTGTACTTGCTGATCTTGTACTCCTCCCTGTCGCCTGACACTGTGATGGATATAGGTGTCAGCCAGTGTGGACACAAAAGTATAGTCCCATGCTAAGAGCTTGCCATTTTTCCAAGGATAGATGGTGATCCTGCCAGGGTGGTTTGCTGGGTTGTGGGTATTGTTTCCTGCTAGTGATCGGGGCTCCCTCTCGGCTGGGCATCCAGCTGCAGCAAGGGTTCTCTTTATGATGTTGACCTCATTGTGTCTTGCATGACAGCCCTTGGTTTTGGAACAGTTAAGACCATGTAGACCATATTGGTCTGCTTGCGCTTCGCCGCAAATACACACATATTCTGTGTGAATTGGGGCACCAAGGCGCAGAGCCACCACAATTTGGAGGGCCTTAGGGTCGAGTCGCATTCTCATTGCCGATATGGGAACTGTTTGGAGGAAGTCCCCAGAGTGATGTGCGCTCACAGCCTGGAGACGGGCAGTCTCCCTATCTGATGTTGCAGCCCTGAGCATGTTGGCAAGCACCTTTTCAGCGATCGGACCATCCCATCTTGACTGTGAGCCAGTGCTGCACTAGGGTTTGGTGCTGGAGCAGCAAGAGTCTCCCATTCAGTGATGGCACTGGCATAGCTAGGGTCATGTATTCCTGCTGAGTCTCTGTTATCAGGAAGAATTTGTCTTATCAACTCGTTTGATGCTGTGGAAGAGGATAGGAAAGCTGGTAGAACAATCTGGGAGGATCTGCGTACTCCTAGCCCCCCAAGCCTGACCGGAAGTGAGGCTTGCAACCACTGTCCATCTTCAAGAGAAAGATTCAATACACTCTCTAGCTTGGTCTTTAGGAGAGAGTCATATTCCTTGAGTTTTGGACTGCTGAAGGCTGGGGAGCATCTCAGAAAGTAGGTAAGTTTTGGGATTGACAGGCACCTGGTGAGTAGGTAGAAGGCATCGTGTGTGTCAATGTCTTTCATCCTGCTTTCCATCGTCCGGAGGTCTTGAGACTTTTTTTTCTAGGATCAGATCGATGGCATTGGACCCAAGAGGAGCACAAAGGAGAGTGCTATTGGCTGGATCAATGGCTCGTGCTCCTGGTAAAACGGTACTAATATTCTGGATCATCTGTTGATTGGTAGAAACTATTTCACATTTGGTGGGGTTTAAAGAAAGGCCCAGGCTTTCTCCCATGTCTTTAATTTTACTGATGTCCTCTAGGAGAGATTCTGTTGTGCCAGCTAGTGTACCGTCGTCCAGGAACCAGATATTGAGCTCGCTGGAGAGTGCCTCCGTGACTTCCTTGATGACCAAACAGAATAGAAAGGGGGGCGAGAGGGTCCCCCTGTTGCACGCCCTCACATGAGTCAATTTCATGGTCCCCAAACAATAGTTTGGAAGTCACACTATAACACGATTCTATGAAAGGATAAAGGGAAGGGAAGTTTCTATAAACTGCTTGGAGAGCAGCATCCTTTCTGACTGAGTTGAAAGCGTTGGCAAAGTCCAATTTGACCAAGGCTTTTTCAGCGGACATGCTTTTGATATATACTCGTGCTGCTGGGCAGTTGCTTCACAGCCTTGTTGAACGCCGAAACCGAGCTGAGTTGGTTTCAGCATTGCAGCAGCCTCTTGACTCACCCTTCTTACTCCAGCCTTGGCAACTAGGCGCCGAAGGGTGTTACCCACTGCAAGGGGCCTGATTCTGCCATCTTTTTTCCGGAGGGCACACTATGAGGCACCAAAGAAAAGGGGTCTGATGACCTCTGGGACACTGCCAGCCAGGCACAGGTTGGAAAATTTGGTGAGTTCAGACAGCAGCCTCTCTGAAACATCACCAAGTGCTGCATTGAGTATTTGTTTTAAGTGTTGAGGCCTTAAACCGGTGTGTGTGTGTGTGTGTGTGTGTGTGTGTACTCACCTAATTGTACTCACCTAATTGTGGTTGCAGGGGTTGTGTGATCTCACAGTAAACAGGTGATATCACAATATGCAGAACAAGCACTGTGAAATAAATAGCGAAATACCAAGCGCTTTCGTGACTTCTCACATTATCAAGTTCATTGATAATTTAAAAGTCACGAAAGTCAAAGGTATATCAAAGGCGCGAGGACGTTGCTCTGGCTCTCGCTCTAATTCTAGGTCTCATTTTGTTTACTATTTGTTTTGATGTTATAGTGGTAATGAAGAGCTGTGGAAGAGTTGTTAGTAGGTGCGTCAAGGTCTTGGTACAGTATGAATATGATAATGGCCCTCGAGAGTGATGGCCTGTGATTATATCGTCTTTTCAGCTCTTCTGCTTCTCCCGCCGCCTCTGTATTCGACTGGAGAAGCTTAGTGTGTAGGCGTAACGTTTCGGAATAAAGACACTTCACTGTTGTACATGTATCTTCTTGCTACACTGGCAGGGAAGTCGAGGAGTGCTGATGGTAGGTGTGTTCTGTTGTTGCTACAGTGGTAGTGAAGGTCAGTGGTAGAGTTGATGGTAGGTGTGTTCTGTTGCTACAGTGGTAGTGAAGGTCAGTGGTAGAGTTGATGGTAGGTGTGTTCTGTTGTTGCTACAGTGGTAGTGAAGGTCAGTGGTAGTTGATGGTAGGTGGGTTCTGTTGTTGCTACAGTGGTAGTGAAGGTCAGTGGTAGTTGATGGTAGGTGGGTTCTGTTGTTGCTACAGTGGTAGTGAAGGTCAGTGGTAGTTGATGGTAGGTGTGTTCTGTTGTTGCTACAGTGGTAGTGAAGGTCAGTGGTAGTTGATGGTAGGTGTGTTCTGTTGTTGCTACAGTGGTAGTGAAGGTCAGTGGTAGTTGATGGTAGGTGGGTTCTGTTGTTGCTACAGTGGTAGTGAAGGTCAATGGTAGAGTTGATGGTAGGTGGGTTCTGTTGATGCTACAGTGGTAGTGAAGGTCAGTGGTTGAGTTGATGGTAGGTGGGTTCTGTTGTTGCTACAGTGGTAGTGAAGGTCAGTGGTAGTTGATGGTAGGTGGGTTCTGTTGTTGCTACAGTGGTAGTGAAGGTCAGTGGTTGGGTTGATGGTAGGTGGGTTCTGTTGTTGCTACAGTGGTAATGAATGTCAGTGGTAGAGTTGATGGTAGGTGGGTTCTGTTGATGCTACAGTGGTAGTGAAGGTCAGTGGTTGAGTTGATGGTAGGTGGGTTCTGTTGTTGCTACAGTGGTAGTGAAGGTCAGTGGTAGTTGATGGTAGGTGGGTTCTGTTGTTGCTACAGTGGTAGTGAAGGTCAGTGGTTGGGTTGATGGTAGGTGGGTTCTGTTGTTGCTACAGTGGTAGTAAAGTTCAGTGGTAGAGTTGATGGTAGGTGGGTTTTGTTGCTACAGTGGTAGTGAAGGTCAGTGGTTGAGTTGGTGGTAGGTGGGTTTTGTTGCTACAGTGGTAGTGAAGGTCAGTGGTTGAGTTGATGGTAGGTGTGTTCTGTTGCTACAGTGGTAGTGAAGATCAGTGGTTGAGTTGATGGTAGGTGGGTTTTGTTGCTACAGTGGTAGTGAAGGTCAGTGGTTGAGTTGATGGTAGGTGGGTTTTGTTGCTACAGTGGTAGTGAAGGTCAGTGGTTGAGTTGATGGTAGGTGGGTTTTGTTGCTACAGTGGTAGTGAAGGTCAGTGGTTGAGTTGATGGTACGTGGGTTTTGTTGCTACAGTGGTGGTGAAGGTCAGTGGTTGAGTTGATGGTAGGTGGGTTTTGTTGCTACAGTGGTATCTTTGATATACGATAGATGAGTTTCGAGAAGTTTTCTACTCCACAGAGACCGGCCTTGAGGAAGGCTTGTCTTGTACTTGCCTGGTCAACCAGGCTGTTGCTGCTAGCGGCCCGCTGGCACACACATCCAACTCAGCCTGTTGATCTGCCACTTGGCAGAGATACTTGTCCAATTTCCTCTTGAAGACTTCTACACTTGCCGCAGCACTGTTTCTGATATCCTCTGGTAACTAGTTGAATAGTCTGGCCTTAATACAGTGTTCTCGTATGGTGCCTACGGTGCCCCTGCTTTTTACTGGGCTTATTTTATACTGCTACTCATACCTCACTCCAGTATGCTAGGCCAGTGTGCAGATTTGGAACTAAGCCTTGAATCACTTTCCTCGGGTATATAGTATGTATCTCTCCTCCTGTCCTGTGAGTACATATTAAGGACTTTAGGGCGTTCCCAGTAATATAAATGCTTTATTGGCTTTATGCGGGATGTAAATAATCTCTTCATCTGTTCCAGTTCCGATATCTCCCCTTCCCAGATTGGGGCCGTAAATTCTGAAAAATACTCTAAACGAAAGAGGACACCAAGTGATTGAAATAATGTCATCATTGACACTAATTACCTTGCTTTGCAACTTTTCGTTATCCTCCCCATCATTTTCCTGGCTGTCGTGACATTGGCCTTATTGTCTTCTTTGAAAGAAAGGTAAGCCGACATAATTACTCCCATGTCTTTCACAGGTTATTTTATAATCTTCTTGGGTGTCGTATGCAATGTCCCTTTTGAGTTATTCATTATTTCTATATCTGAGCAGATGGAACTTGTCAACATTGAAAGTCATGTTTTTTTTCACGGCCCACTGGAAAAAACTGATAATATATTCCTGCATTTTTTCCGTTTCTACCGAGGTGACTTTCATACTTATTTTGATGTCATCCGCAAATGATACGAAGTTGTGGAAAGAGTTTTTATGAGTCTGCTATAAGTACAAGAAACTTGAAGAGCCAGGACCGTGCATCGGGGTGTTGAGGTTTTTTTTTTTTTTCCCCTCGGTTATGCTGGATTTTACTCTGGTAGTGAAGGTTAGTTTTAGAGTTGATGGAAAGTCAGTGGCAGAATTGATGGTAGGTGGGTTACGTTGTTTCTACAGTGGTAGTAAAGGTTGGTGGTAAATTGGTTGTAGGTGGATTACGTTGTTTCTACAGTGGTAGTAAAGGCCAGTGGTAAATTACTGGTAGGTGGGTTACGTTATTGTTACAGTGGTAGTAAAGGTCAGTGGTAGAGTTAATGGTAGGTGGGTTACGTTGTTGTTACAGTGGTAGTAAAGGTCATTGGTAGAGTTGATGGTAGGTGGGCTGTGTTGTTGCTACAGTGGTAGTAAAGGTCAGTGGTAGAATTGATGGTAGGTGGGTTACGTTGTTGTTACAGTGGTAGTAAAGGTCAGTGGTAGAATTGATTGTAGGTGGGTTACGTTGTTGTAACAGTGGTAGTAAAGGTCAGTGGTAGTTGATGGTAGGTGGGTTACGTTGTTGTTACAGTGGTAGTAAAGATCAGTGGGAGGGTTGATGGTAGGTGGGTTACCTGCCTTCCTGCCTACCTTGAGGGTATTCCGGGGATCAGCGTCCCCGCGGCCCGGTCCACGAGCAGGCCTCCCGGTGGATCAGGGCCTGATCAACCAGGCTGTTACTGCTGGCTGCACGTAGTTCAACGTACGAATCACAGCCCGGCTGATCCGGCACCGACTTCAAGTATCTGTCCACCTCCCTCGAAGGCAGTCAGGGGCCTATTGGTAATGCCCCTTATGGCTAATGGGAGGCTATTGAACAGTCTTGGGCCCCGGACATTTATGGCGTTTTCTCTTAGTGTACCAGTGTCGCCCCTACTTTTTATTGGGGGTATTTTGCACCGCTTGCCCAGTCCTTTACTTTCGTAGGGAGTGATTTGTGTGTGTAGATTGGTGGAGATACTTTTCCACTTCTACACTAGCCGCAACAGTGTTTCTGATATCCTTTTGTAACTTGAATAATTTGACCTTGATACAGTGTTCTCTTATGGTGCATACTGTGCCCCTGCTTTTCACTGGGCTTATTTTGCACTAGTACTCACTCCAATATGTTACGGCAGTGTGCAGATTTGGAGCTAAGCCTTCACATTATTGCTACAGTGGTAGTAAAGGCCAGTGGGAGAGTTGATGGTAGGTGGGTTATGTTGTTGCTGCAGTGGTAGTGAAGTTCAGTGGTAAGTGTTAATGGTGGATGGGTTATGTTGTTGCTACCCTACATACAGCATGGGAGATAGCGGGGTTACTCCACTCAACACAGGCCATTGTGCATGATAGGTTCAGTTAAAGGGAGAGCTGCTCTAGCATGGTAGGCGGCTGCGGCTGCTGCAACTGCAGCACCCTCAGCATGCAGCCATACCTCACCCTAACATGGATGCATGTCGAGAGTGAGGTATGGCTGCATGTCGAGGGTGAGGTATGGCTGCATGTCGAGGGTGAGGTATGGCTGCATGTCGAGGGTGAAGTATAGTTGCATGTCGAGGGTGAGGTATGGCTACATGTCGAGGGTGAGGTATGGCTGCATGTCGAGGGTGAGGTATGGCTGCATGTCGAGGGTGAGTTACGGCTACATGTCGAGGGTGAAGTATGGCTGCATGTCGAGGGTGAGGTATGGCTACATGTCGAGGGTGAGGTATGGCTACATGTCGAGGGTGAGGCATGGCTGCATGTCGACAGTGAGGTATGGCTGAATGTCGAGGGTGAGGTATGGCTGCATGTCGAGGGTGAGGTATGGCTACATGTCGAGGGTGAGGTATGGCTACATGTCGAGGGTGAGGTATGGCTGCATGTCGAGGGTGAGGTATGGCTGCATGTCGAGGGTGAGGTATGGCTGCATGTCGAGGGTGAGGTATGGCTGCATGTCGAGGGTGAGGTATAGCTGCATGTCGAGGGTGAGGTATAGCTGCATGTCGAGGGTGAGGTATAGCTGCATGTCGAGGGTGAGGTATAGCTGCATGTCGAGGGTGTAGGGTATTGAGAATGTTGGTTATTGAAGACATGAATTATAGCACATGTCGAGAGTGTACTCTAAGGTTTAGATTCAGCTGTGGTTCCTAACCATTTTTGCGTCATGGCTCACCTCGACACCTCAGAATACAATTTGATGTCTCCCCTGATATATAAACAAATTTGGGTGTTGAATCATGCACTTCTTCATCTAAAACTTATTTGTACCTATTACAAAAAAAGTAATTTTTAAAAGACGATGGTATTAAGATTTACTTCTTTTGTAATAAAGAGTTCGGGATACATAAATACACACATTAATAAATTAATCTTTAATCAACTATCTTTGGTCTAGAGGTATTTGAACTATGATATAATAATAATATGTACATGTTACTATAATAAATTATAATTAGCATCTAACTAAAATAGTAAATAATTAATAACCCTACACAGGGTACAACTCTTGACACTACTGTGTCACTATATATATATATATATATCTCTATGCTAAAATAATAAATTATAAATAACATTTTTATAATAATAAATTACAATCAACTGCCTCTCACGACACGAAGTCAGTCACACGACACTGTTCAGTGTACACTACAACCAGGCCATCTTCAGTGTCCCACGACACCCTTTTCATCTCAGTGTTCCACTACGGTCCTGTGCATATCTCAGTGTTCCACTCCATCGTACGTCCCTCAGTGTCACACTACGGTCCTGGCCCAGTTCAGTGTAACACTCCAACCTTTTCTTCATGTAATGTCCCACTAAACAGCATCTGACGACTCCGGCCCACAGTTGATCAACGTAGACGGTGAGTCCACAGACATCACCGGTAGTCCAGTAAATCCTCTCCAAAGGCGGTTGACACACCGCTAGCCGAACACCATGCTGCAAGCTCACTGAATGCGGCCATCAAGTAACTGAGGCCAACAGACTCAGTGAGCTGCGGTGAGCGGTTCTTCTAACGCCAGTAGATAGGTACGATTCGGTGGTCAGGTACCTACTGCATAGACGTGTACCCTGAGGAGTTCAGGTACTTAATGTTGAAGCCAGTAGACGTGTACCCTTCGGTGGTCAGGTACCTACTGCTTAGGTGTGTACAGCGAGGCGCTCAGGTACATAATATTTCTAAAGCCAGTAGACGTGTACCCTTCGGTGGTCAGGTACCTACTGCTTAGGTGTGTACAGCGAGGCGCTCTGGTACATACTGTTACTAAAGCCAGTAGACGTGTACCCTTCGGTGGTCAGGTACCTACTGCTTAGGTGTGTACAGCGAGGCGCTCTGGTACATACTGTTACTAAAGCCAGTAGACGTGTACCCTTCGGTGGTCAGGTACCTACTGCTTAGGTGTGTACCGTGAGGCACTCAGGCTCTTACTGCTCTAAGGCCGGCTCAGCAGCCCCCACATTGGGTTTGATGACGCACCCAGTGGTACTGCCGGCCGGCAGGTTAACTATTTAACCACTAGTTTGGCAGGGGCCGCAACACCCCCACCACAAAAGGACCGACACACAAAGATCAATGTAATATGTATCCCGAACCGTCATCCCGGATATGATCGTCCAGAAATCATTCTAGATAATCATTATCCTCCCGGACAGGCCCCCATATATTACAAAAAAAGTAATTTTTAAAAGACGATGGTATTAAGATTTACTTCTTTTGTAATAAAGAGTTCGGGATACATAAATACACACATTAATAAATTAATCTTTAATCAACTATCTTTGGTCTAGAGGTATTTGAACTATGATATAATAATAATATGTACATGTTACTATAATAAATTATAATTAGCATCTAACTAAAATAGTAAATAATTAATAACCCTACACAGGGTACAACTCTTGACACTACTGTGTCACTATATATATATATATCTCTATGCTAAAACAATAAATTATAAATAACATTTTTATAATAATAAATTACAATCAACTGCCTCTCACGACACGAAGTCAGTCACACGACACTGTTCAGTGTACACTACAACCAGGCCATCTTCAGTGTCCCACGACACCCTTTTCATCTCAGTGTTCCACTACGGTCCTGTGCATATCTCAGTGTTCCACTCCATCGTACGTCCCTCAGTGTCACACTACGGTCCTGGCCCAGTTCAGTGTAACACTCCAACCTTTTCTTCATGTAATGTCCCACTAAACAGCATCTGACGACTCCGGCCCACAGTTGATCAACGTAGACGGTGAGTCCACAGACATCACCGGTAGTCCAGTAAATCCTCTCCAAAGGCGGTTGACACACCGCTAGCCGAACACCATGCTGCAAGCTCACTGAATGCGGCCATCAAGTAACTGAGGCCAACAGACTCAGTGAGCTGCGGTGAGCGGTTCTTCTAACGCCAGTAGATAGGTACGATTCGGTGGTCAGGTACCTACTGCATAGACGTGTACCCTGAGGAGTTCAGGTACTTAATGTTGAAGCCAGTAGACGTGTACCCTTCGGTGGTCAGGTACCTACTGCTTAGGTGTGTACAGCGAGGCGCTCAGGTACATAATATTTCTAAAGCCAGTAGACGTGTACCCTTCGGTGGTCAGGTACCTACTGCTTAGGTGTGTACAGCGAGGCGCTCAGGTACATAATATTTCTAAAGCCAGTAGACGTGTACCCTTCGGTGGTCAGGTACCTACTGCTTAGGTGTGTACAGCGAGGCGCTCTGGTACATACTGTTACTAAAGCCAGTAGACGTGTACCCTTCGGTGGTCAGGTACCTACTGCTTAGGTGTGTACAGCGAGGCGCTCTGGTACATACTGTTACTAAAGCCAGTAGACGTGTACCCTTCGGTGGTCAGGTACCTACTGCTTAGGTGTGTACCGTGAGGCACTCAGGCTCTTACTGCTCTAAGGCCGGCTCAGCAGCCCCCACATTGGGTTTGATGACGCACCCAGTGGTACTGCCGGCCGGCAGGTTAACTATTTAACCGCTAGTTTGGCAGGGGCCGCAACAGTACCCTTATTCCCGGACATTTCAACAGAGAGAAACTGTAAAATACCTCCCTCGAAGTCAATTTTTCAAGACTTACAGTTGTGCATGCATAGAGACTCCTCACAATATGGCTGCCCAAGTTAATATTTTTGGACTCGGTTTAACAAAATATAAAATATAATTTTGTAAGTAATAAAATGGAATTGTTATTTTTTTTTATTAACACATCGGCCGTTTCCCACCAAGGCAGGGTGGCCCGAAAAAAAGAAAAACTTTCATCATTCACTCCATCACTGTCTTGCCAGAGGCGTGCTTACACTACAGTTATAAAACTGCAACATTAACACCCCTCATTCAGAGTGCAGACACTCTACTTCCCATCTTCAGGATTCAAGTCCTGCCTGCCGGTTTCCCTGAATCCCTTCATAAATGTTACCTTGCTTACACTCCAACAGCACGTCATGTCCTGAAAACCATTTGTCTCTATTCGCTTTTATCTAACACGCGCATGCTTGCTGGAAGTCCAAGCCCCTCGCACACAAAACCTACTTTACCCTCTCCCTCCAACCTTTCCTAGGCGATCCCTACCCCGCCTTCCCTCCACTACAGATTTATATAGTCTCGAAGTCATTCTCTTTCGTTCCAACCTCTCTACATGTCCATACCACCTCAACAACCCCTCCTCAGCCCTCAGCATAATAGTTTTGGTAATCCCTCACCTCCTTCTAATTTCCAAACTATGAATTCTCTGCATTATATTAACACCACACATTGTTATCATGTATAAATGATGCGAATAAATATAATTATATGTAATTGGAATATTATATATATATATATATATATATATATATATATATATATATATATATATATATATATTAAACTGTTAATGTTGCAGTTTAAAAACTGTAGTGTAAAGCACCCTTCTGGCAAGACAGTGATGGAGTGAATGATGGTGAAAGTTTTTCTTTTTCAGGCCACCCTGCCTTGGTGGGAATCGGCCAGTGTGATAAAAAAAAATACATATATATATATAAATATATATTTATTATTATTATCACACTGACCGATTCCCACCAAGGCAGGGTGGCCCGAAAAAGAAAAACTTTCACCATCATTCACTCCATCACTGTCTTGCCAGAAGGGTGCTTTACACTACAGTTTTTAAACTGCAACATTAACACCCCTCCTTCAGAGTGCAGGCACTGTACTTCCCATCTCCAGGACTCAAGTCCGGCCTGCCGGTTTCCCTGAACCCCTTCATAAATGTTACTATGCTCACACTCCAACAGCACGTCAAGTATTAAAAACCATTCGTCTCCATTCACTCCTATCAAACACGCTCACGCACGCATGCTGGAAGTCCAAGCCCCTCGCACACAAAACCTCCTTTACCCCCTCCCTCCAACCTTTCCTAGGCCGACCCCTACCCCGCCTTCCTTCCACTACAGACTGATACACTCTTGAATTCATTCTGTTTCGCTCCATTCTCTCTACATGTCCGAACCACCTCAACAACCCTTCCTCAGCCCTCTGGACAACAGTTTTGGTAATCCCGCGCCTCCTCCTAACTTCCAAACTACGAATTCTCTGCATTATATTCACACCACACATTGCTCTCAGACATGACATCTCCACTGCCTCCAGCCTTCTCCTCGCTACAACATTCATCCCCCATGCTTCACACCCATATAAGAGTGTTGGTAAAACTATACTCTCATACATTCCCCTCTTTGCCTCCAAGGACAGAGTTCTTTGTCTCCACAGACTCCTAAGTGCACCACTCACCCTTTTCCCCTCATCAATTCTATGATTCACCTCATCCTTCATAGACCCATCCGCTGACACGTCCACTCCCAAATATCTGAATACATTCACTTCCTCCATACTCTCTCCCTCCAATCTGATATCCAATCTTTCATCACCTAATATTTTTGTTATCCTCATAACTTTACTCTTTCCTGTATTCACTTCTAATTTTCTTCTTTTGCACACCCTACCAAATTCATCCACCAATCTCTGCAACTTCTCTTCAGAATCTCCCAAGAGCACAGTGTCATCAGCAAAGAGCAACTGTGACAACTCCCACTTTGTGTGATTCTTCATCTTTTCACTCCACGCCTCTTGCCAAGACCCTCGCATTTACTTCTCTTACAACCCCATCTATAAATATATTAAACAACCACGGTGACATCACACATCCCTGTCTAAGGCCTACTTTTACTGGGAAATAATTTCCCTCTTTCCTATGTACTCTAACTTCAGCCTCACTATCCTCGTAAAAACTCTTCACTGCTTTCAGTAACCTACCTCCTACACCATACACCTGCAACATCTGCCACATTGCCCCCCTATCCACCCTGTCATACGCCTTTTCCAAATCCATAAATGCCACAAAGACCTCTATAGCCTTATCTAAATACTGTTCACTTATATGTTTCACTGTAAACACCTGGTCCACACACCCCCTTCCTTTCCTAAAGCCTCCTTGTTCATCTGCTATCCTATTCTCAGTCTTACTTTTAATTCTTTCAATAATAAGTCTACCATATACTTTACCAGGTATACTCAACAGACTTATCCTCCTATAATTTTTGCACTCTCTTTTGTCCCCTTTGCCTTTATACAAAGGAACTATGCATGCTCTCTGCCAATCCCCAGGTACCTTACCCTCTTCCATACATTTATTAAATAATTGCACCAACCACTCCAAAACTATATCCCCACCTGTTTTTAACATTTCTATCTTTATCCCATCAATCCCTGCTGCCTTACCCCCTTTCATTTTACCTACTTCCTCACGAACTTCCCCCACACTCACAACTGGCTCTTCCTCACTCCTACAAGATGTTATTCCTCCTTGCCCTATACACGAAATCACAGCTTCCCTATCTTCATCAACATTTAACAATTCCTCAAAATATTCCCTCCATCTTCCCAATACTTCTAACTCTCCATTTAATAACTCTCCTCTCCTATTTTTAACTGACAAATCCATTTGTTCTCTAGGCTTCCTTAACTTGTTAATCTCACTCCAAAACTTTTTCTTATTTTCAACGAAATTTGTTGATAACATCTCACCCACTCTCTCATTTGCTCTCTTTTTACATTGCTTCACCACACTCTTAACCTCTCTCTTTTTCTCCATATACTCTTCTCTCCTTGCATCACTTCTACTTTGTAAAAACTTCTCATATGCTAACTTTTTCTCCCTTACTACTCTCTTTACATCATCATTCCACCAATCGCTCCTCTTCCCTCCCGCACCCACTTTCCTGTAACCACAAACTTCTGCTGAACACTCTAACACTACATTTTTAAACCTACCCCATACCTCTTCGACCCCATTGCCTATGCTCTCATTAGCCCATCTATCCTCCAATAGCTGTTTATATCTTTCCCTAACTGCCTCCTCTTTTAGTTTATAAACCTTCACCTCTCTCTTCTCTGATGCTTCTATTCTCCTTGTATCCCATCTACCTTTTACTCTCAGTGTAGCTACAACTAGAAAGTGATCTGATATATCTGTGGCCCCTCTATAAACATGTACATCCTGAAGTCTACACAACAGTCTTTTATCTACCAATACATAATCCAACAAACTACTGTCATTTCGCCCTATATCCTATCTTGTATACTTATTTATCCTCTTTTTCTTAAAATATGTATTACCTATAACTATATATATATATGTATATATATATATATATATATATATATATATATATATATATATATATATATATATATATATATATATATATATATATATATATATATATATATATATATATATATATATATATATATATATATATATATAATTAAATATATAAATAAACATGTAAATATATAAATAAATATGTAAATAAATATATATGTAAATTTATAAATAAATATATATATAAATATATAAATATATATATAAATATATATATATATATATATATATATATATATAAATATAAATATATATATATATAAATATAAATATATATATTTATAAATATAATATATATATATATATATATATATATATATATATATATATATATATATATATATATATATATATATTCATGCGCAAGACTAGTTTAATATATATATATATATATATATATATATATATATATATATATATATATATATATATATATATATATATATATATATATATATATATATATATATATATATATATATATATATTATATATATATATATATATATATATATATATATATATATAAATGCTATTTTATTTTAACATTTTTAAATTGCCCCAAAAATATTCAAATTGTCTCCCTTTCAGTGGGCTGCAGAAAACAATATGAAGTTCAACGATGAGAAATTTCAATTACTCAGATATGGTAAACACGAGGAAATTAAATCTTCATCAGAGTACAAAACAAATTCTGGCCACAAAATAGAGCGAAACACCAACGTTAAAGACCTGGGAGTGATCATGTCGGAGGATCTCACCTTCAAGGACCATAACATTGTATCAATCGCATCTGCTAGAAAAATGACAGGATGGATACTGAGAACCTTCAAAACGAGGGATGCCAAGCCCATGATGACACTCTTCAGGTCACTTGTTCTATCTAGGCTGGAATATTGCTGCACACTAACAGCACCTTTCAAGGCAGGTGAAATTGCTGACCTAGAAAATGTACAGAGAACCTTCACGGCGCGCATAACGGAGATAAAACACCTCAATTACTGGGAGCGCTTGAGGTTCCTAAACCTGTATTCCCTGGAACGCAGGCGGGAAAAATACATGATTATATACACCAGGAAAATCCTAGAGGGACTAGTACCGAAATTGCACACGAAAATCACTCACTACGAAAGCAAAGACTTGGCAGACGATGCAACATCCCCCAATGAAAAGCAGGGGTGTCACTAGCACGTTAAGAGACCATACAATAAGTGTCAGGGGCCCGAGACTGTTCAACTGCCTCCCAGCATACATAAGGGGGATTACCAACAGACCCCTGGCAGTCATCAAGCTGGCACTGGACAAGCACCTAAAGTCGGTTCCTGACCAGCCGGGCTGTGGCTCGTACGTTGGTTTGCATGCAGCCAGCAGTAACAGCCTGGTTGATCAGGCTCTGATCCACCAGGAGGCCTGGTCACAGACCGGGCCGCGGGGACGTTGACCCCCGGAACTCTCCAGGTAAACTCCAGGTATGTCCCAGGTTGGGAATCACTGGTGTAGTGTTGAGGATGTAAGGTGTAGGTAGGCTGGCCAGACATCTGTTTCTGCGACTCTGTCCTCGTCCTGCCCCACTTGCTTTTTGGGGGTCTGTGTTTAATGAATTATATAAATTACTTTACGTATGCTATAACAGCGTGAACTGAAAGCCACATTAACCACTGATGTATTTTTATTTTAATTTTATGTGGTCGCTATTGTCAATACTACGGAGTGAACCACAGTATACGTGTATGTGAAGAGTCGAAGTATCAGTCAGGTACACGTCCGAGTCTGAGACGGTCAGTCTGCCGACGGCCACAGTGGCGAGTGCTTGAGTTTATTAGAAAAAATACCACAAAGTAGCATTCATCACATTATGGTGATATTTTGACAAATAAATAATCCTCCTAAGTATATTTTGTATATTTTCTAAAACTTTTTATATCTTTCAACTCGTCATATAATTTAGGTTAAAACTTAGTAATTAATTTGTTAAGTACTAGTTAGTTTGGCAGAAAATAAGTTTGATATCTACGGAACGCAGAGAGTTGTGGAGATCAGAAGGAAATGTAGGAAAGCTAGAGAAGAAGAGATTTCACAAGAGTAGAGAGTTTGGAAGAGAATAAAGTCCGTTTAACATGTGAGAAGCACACTTTATGAAATCGATATTGTGCCTTTTTCTTTATTATTATTATTATTATTATTATTATTATTATTATTATTATTATTATTATTATTATCATTATTATTATTATCATTATTATTATTATTATTATTATCATTATTATTATTATTAATATTGCATCTACATTTGTTTAAAGTTCTCTCGACTTCAAATGGAACATGTACGCTCTGTAATTGTGAGTAAGTTTTGATAAATTTAAACTTTTTATAATGGATTTGTGTATATTTTATGGTAGTAAATAATAAAATAAACTAGAATCTACATATATTTTATGCATTCATGACATATCTAACTTTTTTTAATTGTTTCAGCCACAAATCTCCAAAAAAATTTCCAACATATTTATTAAAAAATTCGCATATACGTGGACCCGCGCAGTTCAAACCTGTTTTTTTCAAGGGTCAACTCACTCTCACTCCCTCTCTCTCTCTCTCTCTCTCTCTCTCTCTCTCTCTCTCTCTCTCTCTCTCTCTCTCTCTCTCCCTCCCCTCTCTCTCCCCTCTCTCTCTCTCTCTCTCTCTCTCTCTCTCCTCTCTCTCTCTCTCCCCTCTCTCTCTCCCCTCTCTCCCCTCCCCTCTCTCTCTCTCTCTCTCTCCCCTCTCTCTCTCCTCTCTCTCTCTCTCTCTCCCCCTCTCTCTCTCTCTCTCTCTCTCTCTCTCTCTCTCTCTCTCTCTCTCTCTCTCTCTCTCTCTCTCTCTCTCTCCCCCTCCCCCTCCCTCCTCTCTCCCCCTCCCCCTCCAGGGTTTGACTTTATTGACATGCTAAGAGATGTTACCTACATCAGCTCATTTGAAAGCATTTTTGTTGTTATGAAACATACAAGTATTTTATAGGGAACAGGATGAAGTTGGAGCCATCTGTGGGCCAGCATTTTCATATGATCAAATGACTTTATCTCGTTGACATCATTATGCTGTACGAATATGTTCCATACTCGAGTCATCCTGGGTATATATGATCTCAGATGGAGTGATGTTTTGGAGAAGGGTACAACCAGAGTGAAGTTGCTGCTTTCTGCCCGTCTTGTGGCATAAAAGCTTGTTTCACGTTGTCCTCGAAGTGGATCCAAGTGTGGTACTTTGACAATATTGGCCTTGTACATAACAGTAAGGCCACCCACATCCCTCCTGTGTTGAAGGCTCTGCTGAAATGACAGATCTATCCAGGATGGGTCCAGGCAAGAGATGAGACGTCTTGCTCTGTTCTCTACTCTGTCAAGCAGTCGCAGATGAGAGGGGGGGGGGGGGCAGGTAAACCAAGAAAGTGGAGCATGCTCAAGGTGTGAACGTACTTGTGCCTCGTACAGAATCTTGCAACCTCTACTGTCAAGTAGATGCGAGATACGGCGAAGTGCTGTAAGCTTCCTGGCTGCCTTGTTTGCAAGATTTACAACATGGTTCTTCATGGTTAGTTTGGAGTCAAATTTCACCCCAAGGATATCAACTTCTTCTCCAGGTGCCAACACCCTCCCATTCATCCTTACTACTGCACCAGCATTACCATCATGGTGCCTAGAGACGATTATCATTTGCGTTTTCTCAGGTGCAAATGTTACTTGCCATCTATTTCCCCAAGCTGATATAGCTCTCAGCTGGTGATTGATGTAGCTTAGAGCAGCTGGCATTTCTTCTCTTGGATAAGTGAATGTCAGTGTACAGTCGTCTGCATATGCATGTGATTCTGGGATGAGATGAAGAAGGTCGTTGAAGTAGACATTCCATAACAATGGTCCCAGCACGCTTCTTTGTGGAACACTTGCCCCAATAGGATGTCTTGCTGATTCCGTTCCATTGAGAACTACACTTAGAGATCTGCCATGAAGGTAATCACTGAGGAGACATAGCGTAGAGCCTGCAATTCCCAGTGCTTGAAGTTTTGCTAAGAGGCCCTGGTGCCACACCCGGTCGAAAGCGCCAGCAATGTCCAGTGCTACCACACAGCTGACTTTGGATTCATCCAGTGACTGGTGCCACTTAGTGGAGAGGTTTAACAACAGATCAGCAGCAGAGTAACCTTTCCTGAAGCCATATTGACGATCACAAAGTAGTGAGTGATAGTCAAAAAACTCTTGTCATTTGTCTTGAGATTATTGTCTCAAGGATCTTACCAGTGATTGACAGGAGTGACACTGGTCTGTAGTTGCTGATTTCTGCTCTGCTCTTCTTTTTGTGAACAGGGACTACATTTGCCTCTTTCCATAGAGAGGGCCATTTACACTACTAGGCAGTGCTGAAAGATGCGAGTTAGAGGTGCTGCTAGCTGGTCTGCACATCTTCTCAGCAATCTTTGGCTCAACTTGTCTGGGCCCACAGCCTTTTCTTGGTCAAGCGATTTAAGAAGGAAATGCACCTCCTCCTGCCTTATTGTCACCACTGACAGTTTTGACACAGTTCTTGCAGCTAGCCAAGGAGGGTCCCTTGCTGGATCAGGAACTTGCATTTTGGTAGCAAAGTGTTCAGTGAAGAGGTCCGCCTTCTCTTGACTACTAGTAGAGGTGGTCCCATCCTGTCGATTTAGAGGTGGAATGAGTTCATCAGGCAGATAACCTTGTCTGTCCTTGACCAGGGACCACCAGGTTTTGGACCCTACCCTACCTGATGCTAGCTTTCTTTTAGTGTCCACCTCCCATTTAGCAATGGCCCACTTTTGAACGTCACCCATATGCCTACAGGCTTGCCTGTGCAAGTTCCTGTTATAGGTGGTAGGATGTCTCTTACTCCTTCGCCATGCTTTGTACTTAGCAGTAGCAGCCTCTCTACAACGAAAGCCAAACCAAGGCTGATCTGTAGGCTTTGTCACATATTGCCGGTGAGGAATGTGTTTCTCTCTTTCTCTCTCTCTCTGTCTCTGTCTGTCTCTCTCTGTCTCTCTCTGTCTCTCTCTGTCTCTCTCTCTGTCTCTCTCTCTGTCTCTCTCTCTCTGTCTCTCTCTCTCTCTCTCTCTCTCTCTCTCTCTCTCTCTCTGTCTCTCTCTCTCTCTCTCTCTCTCTCTCTCTCTGTCTCTCTCTCTCTCTCTCTGTCTCTCTCTCTGTCTCTCTCTCTGTCTCTCTGTCTCTCTGTCTCTCTGTCTCTCTCTCTCTCTCTCTCTCTCTCTCTCTCTCTCTCTCTCTCTCTCTCTCTCTCTCTCTCTCTCTCTCTCTCTCTCTCTCTCTCTCTCTCTCTCTCTCTCTCTGTCTCTCTCTCTTTTTTTTTTTTTTTTTTTTTTTTTTTACACATGGTTTGACAAGGTTAAGGATCCCTAGCTTTATTGACAAGCTATTTACAGGTTAAGGATTCCTAACTTTATTGACAAGCTAAGAGCTGTTACCTACATCAGCTCATTTGAAAGCATTTTTATTGTTATGAGACATACAAGTAGGGAACAGGATGAAGTTGGAGCCATCTGTGGGCCAGCATTTTCATTTGATCAACTGACGTTATCTCGTTGACATCATTATGCTGAACGAATGTGTTCCATACTCGAGTCATCCTGGGTATGTATGATCTCAGATGGAGTGATGTTCTGGAGAAGGGTACAGCCAGAGTGAAGTTGCTGCTTTCTGCCCGTCTTGTGGCATAAAAGCTTGTTTCGCGCTGTCCTCGAAGTGGATCCAAGTGTGGTATTTTGACAATATTGGCCTTGTACATAACAGTAAGGCCACCCACATCCCTCCTATGTTGAAGGCTCTGCTGAAATGACAGATCCATCCAGGATGGGTCCAGGCGAGAGATGAGACGCCTTGCTCTGTTCTCTACTCTGTCAAGCAGTCGCAGATGAGAGGGGGGGACAGGCAAACCAAGAAAGTGGAGCATACTCAAGGTGTGAGCGTACTTGTGCCTCGTACAGTATCTTGCAACCCCTACTGTCAAGCAGATGCGAGATACGGCGAAGTGCTGTAAGCTTCCTGGCTGCCTTGTTTGCAAGATTTACAACATGGTTCTTCATGGTTAGTTTGGAGTCAAATTTCACCCCAAGGATATCAACTTCTTCTCCAGGTGCCAACATCCTCCCATTCATCCTTACTACTGCACCAGCATTACCATCATGGTGCCTAGAGACGATCATCATTTGCGTTTTCTCAGGTGCAAATGTTACTTGCCATCTATTTCCCCAAGCTGATATAGCTCTCAGCTGGTGATTGATGTAGCTTAGAGCAGCTGGCATTTCTTCTCTTGGATAAGTGAATGTCAGTGTACAGTCGTCTGCATATGCATGTGATTCTGGGATGAGATGAAGAAGGTCGTTGAAGTAGACATTCCATAACAGTGGACCCAGCACACTTCCTTGTGGAACGCTTGCCCCAATAGGATGTCTTGCTGATTCCGTTCCATTGAGGACTACACTTAGAGATCTACCATGAAGGTAATCACTGAGGAGACATAGCGTAGAGCCTGCAATTCCCAGTGCTTGAAGTTTTGCTAAGAGGCCCTGGTGCCACACCCGGTCGAAAGCGCCAGCAATGTCCAGTGCTACCACACAGCTGACTTTGGATTCATCCAGTGACTGGTGCCACTTAGTGGAGAGGTTTAACAACAGATCAGCAGCAGAGTAACCTTTCCTGAAGCCATATTGACGATCACAAAGTAGTGAGTGGTAGTCAAAA
The DNA here is from genome assembly GCF_038502225.1 of Cherax quadricarinatus. Classification (NCBI taxonomy): domain Eukaryota; kingdom Metazoa; phylum Arthropoda; class Malacostraca; order Decapoda; family Parastacidae; genus Cherax; species Cherax quadricarinatus. The sequence continues at coordinate 2,360,123 of NC_091297.1, forward strand.
AAATCTGTCATTTGTCTTGAGATTATTGTCTCAAGGATCTTACCAGTGATTGACAGGAGTGACACTGGTCTGTAGTTGCTGATTTCTGCTCTGCTCTTCTTTTTGTGAACAGGGACTACATTTGCCTCTTTCCCTCCCCCCTCCCCTCCCCTCCCACTGTGTGTGTGTGTGTGTGTGTAATTTAATATAATTTGTGGCCCTCGACTTAAAAGTTTAGTGGTGATGTAGACCACTATGAATGACACATTGTTATAAACACCAACCTTCCTTAGGCCAATGTGTGCTGATTATGTAAGATTTTTTAATGTTTTGTGCACATATGCTGAATTTTTTGATCAGTTAATAAGTGTCAGCAATACAAGGTATCAGAAACTTTGCTCTTGATTAGAAAAATTGAAAGCAAAACAAGCAAAAAATGGCAAATTTCAAACCACTTTCCAGTATTTTGCAGGAATAGATTACAATGTATTGTTTTCTCCTCAGGTGCACTCCAGTGAGTGCAGCCTGAGTGATATATTATTGTAGGTCCTTTTTAAATACTTAAGCTTTAGTTTTACACTTCCATAGTTTTCACTTTTTTTTTTGAAGTTCATAGATTAGAGTTACAGCATTGAACATTGCTAACTTTATAGTTAACATGAATGCAGTACTGTTATTATTTGTGTACAGTACTTTTCTACTGTATTATATGTAGTTTTTCACCAGAAATTTTTAATACAACTTAAATAAGGAAATATGTGTTAAGATTATATAATAACTCCATTATTTGAGAATATCTAACTGAACTAACCATAATTACTGCATCAGTTCATTCATAATAACCCTATGCATTTTATCCACAGTTGTCCACCAAGAACATTCCTGCCAGCACTCTGCCGCATCTTTCTGGACGAGTGTGCTCCAGATAATGTTTTAGAAGTCACTGCCCGTGCCATTACTTACTATTTGGACGTTTCTGCCGAGTGTACACGTCGCATCACCACAGTAGAGGGTGCAATCAAAGCAATGTGCAACCGTCTTGTAGTGGCTGATGTGTGTTCAAGAACCAGCAAGGACCTAGCTGAACAGTGTATTAAGGTAAAGCTTCTCATTGTATGTATTCTCAAGATTTTAGATTTAAAATCATGTTTCACACAATGTAATTATGTATTACAACTGTTGTATGGTACAATCACAAAAGGATTTCCTAAACAGTAACATTTCAAGTTGTGAGAAATATGCAAATTTAGTAAAGTCCTTTATTTGTATGGTACAATGTTTCACCTATCATTGGGCTTTATCAGGTACAGTGGAACCTCGGTGGTCAAACGCACTGCTTCCCGAGCTAATCATTTTTTGAACAAGGAATTGGAGAAAAAATGTACTGGTTTTCGTACATGCTCTTGGTTGTCAACCAACAATGCTCCCAAGGTTGAAGAATTTAAAAAAAAAAAAAAAAGAGTTTTTCTTATAAAATGATAGAGAATCTTTTTTCAAATGTAATGAAACCAAAAGTACGAAATTAGATGGATAACATACCGAATTGCACTATCGTGGGCTTATTCCATTGTTTCAGTTGACCAAGCTCATAGCTATTCTCCTGGAACTCCTTTCATTCTATCGATTGAGTACAAGAAACTGCTCATTTACCTATTTCAACTACCCAATAAAGTGATCTGAAATTACTAATTTTGCCAATTTCACACTGAATTCAAGAAAGGCCAATTTCAAAATTGGGTCCATAATAAACAATGCAGACATTCCTTGCACTAGAATAACATTTTTTCTTCATTAGTCATGTCTCCGGCCCCGCTTTTCATTTTGAATTTTTATTCACACAAAAAAATGAAGATTTGTTGTTATTCATACTACTGCATAATTGTAATAATTGTGTAAATAATATGCGTATTCATGAATGCATATTTGACCCACCAGTTGATGTGTATTGGACACGTGATGTGATTTGTTTACTCTTGAACATCAGCAAAAATCTAACAGTTTTGCTATTTTGAGCTCAATTTCAAGCAAATTTTAATATGTACACCATTCAGAATCATGTCTATTTCTGTAATATATCTTTAATTCTGTCAAGTGAGACCAAGAAAATAAGAATACAACCATAAATACCATACGAAAATACACCGAAAAGTCGCTGTTTTAAACCAAAAACAGTCTCAGATTTTTTGCTGTGCACACTGACCATGCAGGCCCATTCTAACACATGGAGGCCTACCAGCTTTCTCCCACAAGATTTGAAGCTGCCAGACTTTTACCATTAGCTCTCCTTCTGACAGGTAAGAGGCAGTTAAATTTTCATTTACTGCACAGTATTTCAGTTTAATTTATTTAGTATTCATTTTTACAGTTTCCCTGTGCTGTATAATTTTAGACATTGTTTTATGTGGTATACTGTAGTAAGTATACATTATTATTAATAAATTATTATATTGTCATTTGGGGTCTGGAATGGATTAATTACATTTGCATTATTCTTGATGGGAAAATTACTTTGGTTGTCCATTTTGGCTGTCGAACCAACATCTGGAATGAATTAAGCTCGACAGCCGAGGTTCCACTGTATACGTATACTAGATATGAGAGGCAATGGATTAAATAGTCCATAAGGAGAGACTTCACATGGTTAGGTGTTACCTGGAGGTTACCTGGAGAGGGTTTTGAGTGTCCGCAGCCCGGTCTGAAACCAGGCCTCATGGTGGATTAAGGTCTGATCAACCAGGCTGTTACTGCTGGCTGCACGAAAACTGATGTACGAACCACAGCTTGGCCGATCAGGTACTGACTTTAGGTGTCTGTGCAGTACCTTCTTGAAGACACCCAGGGGTCTACTGGTAATCCCCCTTATGTATGCTAGGAGGCAGTTGAACAGTCTTGGCCTCCTGACACATATTGTGTTCTCTCTTAGTGTACTCGTGGCACCCCTGCTTTTCATTTGGAGAATGTTGCATCTCCTGCCTCGTCTTTTGCTTTCATAGGGAGTGATTTTCGTGTGTAGGTTTAGTACTAATCCCTCTAGGATTTTCCAAATGTATATTATCATGTGTCTTTCTCGCCTGCATTCCAAGGAATACAGATCAAGGGACTTCAACTGTTCCCAGTAATTTAGCTGCCTTATCATACTTATGTGTGCTGTGAAAGTTCTCTGTACATTCTCCAGGTCAGCAATTTTGCCTGCCTTAAAGGGGGCAGTTAGTGTACAGTAGTATTCCAGCCTAGAGAGAACAATCGATTTGAAGTGAATCATCATGCGCTTGGCATCCCTAGTTTTGAAGGTTCTCATTATCCATCCTATCATTTTTCTAGCAGAAGAGGTAGATACATTGTTGTGGTTGATAACTGATGGAGCACAGCAGAAAATCTACTGACCCATGCTCAGTTTACTGTTTTAACCGAAGCAGGAGTCAGTTTTAATGTTTTTGCTAGGGATATAGCCACTATGAGCAGAAGTTTGGATTAACAAAGGGATCTCACTAAGTGTTTTCCTGGTAAATTTGTTCCTGGAACATTTGGAGAAGGATCATTTTTGTGATGTCATACCATGATGCATTACCTGGATGAGGTATGTAGATGACATTCTGATCATGATAACCAGATGGTTCATTCAACCTATTACATCTCCGAGAACATCTTAACGAAGTGGAGCTGTCAGTACAATTTACCCTTAAAGAGGAGGTGAATGCAACTTTACCTGCCCTCATCTTGAGACTTGTTAAACAAGATGGAGTCCTGAAGCAAGAAGTATGCAGTAAACCTACCAACAGATACTACTGCTTTCATTTGTTTTCAAAGCATAGTTTAAAATAACTAGAAATTAGTAACCCTTCCAGAATGCAAAACATTAACCTGGCCTATGTTTCTCATACATTTAACAGGATGGTTGTACCACCCTGACCCCTGGGTGTTTGTTATACCCCAACCTACAACTAGTATAACTTTATCCTGTATTTAATTTGCATGGATTCATTTTGGCATATAGTTTTCTAGGAACACAGTGCTGTAGCAAATCAGAATTATTATTGGTCAAAAATTTATGATTAATGGATATGATGTTGGGAGTATTACAGTGCAGTACATATTGTTCTTGTTGTCTTCATCACTGCTTCTCATTAATGCTCTTCCTTCTTCTCCTTGGACTAATGCTTCTGACTACAGTATTGTTTCTGACTAATGCTGCTCCTGCTTATCTGGCTAATGTTCCTGCTTTTGCTTCTGTTCATGTTGCTCCTATGTCTAATACTCCTGCTGTTCCATTTCTGCTGCTTCCAGTCCTGTACTGCAGCCACTCCCACCAGCAATTCTGCTGTTGTTATTTCTAGTCTTGCTCCATGTATTTTATTGTTTTGGTCCTCATCTTACATATTCTCCTGTTTTGTAGGATGTTTCAGTATACAGTACTAATTGGGGATCTAAGAGAGACTCATATTAAGAATCTTCATGTTTTTCAGGTTCTTGAACTGATTTGCACACGTGAAGCTGGTGCAGTTTTTGAAGCAAGTGGTTTGAACTGCGTCCTTTCATTTATTAGAGATAATGGCCATTTAGTTCACAAAGATACACTCCATTCAGCCATGCATCTTGTCTCTCGATTGTGTGGGAAAATGGAACCAGCGGATTCTGGACTTGCTCCCTGTGTTGAGTCTCTCTCTACGCTACTTAGACACGAGGTTCATATAAATTTAACTCATTTTCTTTGTTGTATTATTTTCTTAAGAGTGCCAAGAATATAAAATAAATGTTGCAAGTGTATGGAATTGGTGGTAGGGTACTGAAAGCAGTTAAGAGTTTTTATGAGGATAGGCTCAGGTTAGAGTATGTAGGAGAGTGAGTGAGTGTGTGAGTGAGTGTGTGAGTGTTAGTGAGTGTGTGTGTGTGTGTGTGTGTGTGTGTGTGTGTGTGTGTGTGTGTGTGTGTGTGTGTGTGAGTGTGTGTGTGTGTGTGTGTGTGTGTGTGTGTGTGAGTGTGTGAGTGTGTGAGTGAGTGTGTGTGTGTGAGTGTGTGTGTGTGAGTGAGTGTGTGTGAGTGAGTGTGTGAGTGTGAGTGAGTGTGAGAGTGTGAGTGTGTGTGTGTGTGTATGTGTGTGTGTGTGTGTGTGTGTGTGTGTGTGTGTGTGTGTGTGTGTGTGTGTGTGTGTGTGTGTGTGTGTGTGTGTGTGTGTGAGTGTCAGTGTGTGTGTGTGTGTGTGTGAGTGTCAGTGTATGTGTGTGTGTGTGTGAGTGTCAGTGTGTGTGTGTGTGTGTGTGTGTGTGTGTGTGTGTGTGTGTGTGAGAGTGAGTAAGCGAGGGAATCCGAGACCGTAGGGATGCATGGTGTCACCATGGTTGTTCAATATATTTGTAGATGGGGTTGTAAGAGAAGTGAATGCTCAGGTGTTGGCAAGAGGTGTGGGATTAAAAGATAAAGAAACTAACACAGAAGGGGAGTTGTCACAGTTGCTTTTTGCTGATGACACTGTGCTTTTTGGGAGATTCTGAAGACAAGTTACAGAGGTTGGTGGTTGAATTTGGGAGGGTATGTAAAAGAAGAAAATTAAAGGTGAACAAAGGAAAGAGCAAGTTGATGAGGATAAAAAATTTAGGTTATGAAAGCTTGGATATCAGATTGGAGGGAGGGAGTATGGAGGGAGTGAATGTATTACAATATTTAGGAGTGACTTGTCAGCAGATGGGCCTATGAAAGATGAGGTTAATCATAGAATTGTTAAGGCAAAGAGATGAGGTGTACATTGAGGAGTCTGTGAAGACAGAGAACATTTTCCATGGAAGCAAAGGGGGGTATGTATGAGAGTATAATGGTATCAATGCTCTTGCATGGGTGGTGTGAAGCATGGGTGATGAATGTTACAACAAGGAGAAGACTGGAGGCATTGGAGATGTCATGTCTGAGGGCAATATGTGGTGTGATTATTATGCAGAGAATCTGTAGCTTGGAGATTAGGAGGAGGTGCAGGGTTTCTAAAAGTATTATCCAGAGGGCTGAGGAGGGGTTGTTGAGGTAGTTCAGATATTTAGAGGGGATGGAATAGAATGACCTGGAGGGTGTATAAAGCTGTAGTGGAAGGAAGGCTGGGGAGGGGTCATCCTAGGAAGGGTCGGAGGGAAAGGGTAAAAGAGGTGAAGTGAGTGATGATGGAAATGTTTCTTCTTTTTATGGGTCACTCTGTCTTGTTGGGAAATGGCCAATGTGTTAATAAAAAAATAAGATTCATTTTTTTTTTTCAACAAGTCGGCCGTCTCCCACCGAGGCAGGGTGACCCAAAAAGAAAGAAAATCCCCAAAAAGAAAATGCTTTCATCATCATTCGACACTTTCACCTCACTCACACACAATCACTGTTTTTGCAGAAGTGCTTAGAACACAACAGTTTAGAAACATATACATATAAAGATACACAACATATCCCTCCAAACTGCTAATATCCCAAAACCCCTCCTTTAGAGTGCAGGCATTGTACTTCCCATTTCCAGGACTCAAGTCCGGCTGTTTAAAAATAACCGGTTTCCCTGAATCCCTTCACTAAATATTACCCTGCTGACACTCCAACAGATTGTCAGGTCCCAAATACCATTCGTCTCCATTCACTCCTATCGAACACGCTCATGCACGCCTGCTAGAAGTCCAAGCCCCTCACCCACAAAACCTCCCTTACCCCTTCCTTCCAACCTTGTCGAGGACAACCCCTACCCTGTTTAGTTTTACTTTAATACAATATTATTAAATATTTTCCATTATAACTATATTAAGCATAAGACTAAAAGAAACATGTAGATGGCTTAGTATTTTTTAGTAACTAAATAAAATAGCAAAGTTTTTAGTTAGAGCTCTTGGCTTTTATCTACTTTCTCATATGTTGTATTTCCATGTCTGAACTACTGTAATTAAAGTGTGCACTATTTAGTCTTTATAAAAAAATCTTTAATGAAAATACAAGTTAATATTTCTTTACTGCAAAAATTTTAGTTGAAGTAATTTTCATTTGTTAATTTTCAGGATCAGCACGTAGCAGATGGAGCTTTACGTTGTTTTGCCTCCTTGGCTGACCGCTTCACTCGGCGAGCCCAGGACCCAGCGCCTCTTGCACAGCACTGCCTTGTTACACACCTTTTAGCTCGTTTAGCTGGTGAGATGTTTTTCTGATTAGCCTCAGTAATGTAAGCTATACCAAATTGTTATCCCTTCTAGAAAGACACTAATGTTACTCAAATCTTTACTTTTCTCTGTGTGATTTACTAAGTTGTTTGTTCATCCTTTTTCCCTCTTCCCTTCTTTCCTTACCCCTTTTTTCTTGGAGACAGTAGAGAGAAAAACAAAAATTATAGCAAGTGTTTATACACCTGGAGGTGTTAGGTGAATGGTTAGGGAATTATGAGTCAAATGAAAGAATTATTGTGAGGACCCAAATGCTGAAGAGGTTTGAGACAGTTTTAGGTGTGGTAGCTAAGGTTGGAGTTATGCGGACGAACGAAAGTAGTGGGCTCTTAATTGAGTTGTGTAGTAAGGGATTTGGTAATAGATAATACTTGAAAGATTGGATAGGGTGCAATGAGAGCAGTTTGTTAGATTATGTTTTAGTATTTAAAAGGTTAATGAGTAGTTTTATAGAGGTGCATATTTTAGAGGATATCTGAAGGATACCTCAAGGGCATTTCTGGGGGGGCATTGCTTCCACAGCCTGGTTCCAGACCAGACTTCCTGGTGAATTAAGGCCTGATCAACCAGGATGTTACTGTTGGCTGAATATGTTCCACCATATGAACCATAGCAAAGCAGGTTGGGCACTAATTTGAGAAACTTGTCCAGTGTCCTCTTCAAGACTGTCAGAGCGCATTAAAAAAGTCAGGGGACCTGTGACACTCATCGAGTTCTTTCTTTTTGTACTTGTTGTGCCCCTACTTTTTAGTGGTGTTTTGCATTGTCTGGCAAGTTTCCTATTGTCATATGGAGTGAGTTTATTGTTCAGGTTTGGGCCAGTCCCTCCAGGATTTTCCAGGTGTAAATTATTATGCATCTTTCTTGCATACATTCCAAGAAATACAGTTGAAGGGACTACAAGCATTCCCATTTGTTCAGATACTTGATCGGGTGTATACGAGCATTGAAAGTTCTCTCTACGTTTTCCACCTCAGCAGTCCCACAGTATACAGTATACAGCAGTATTCTGGTTTAGAAAGTTCTAATTATCCAGCCTATCATTTTTCCTGAGGTAGCAAAAGCAATATTGTTTTGATCCTTGAATTTGAGGTCATTCTGTAGTGGCTACAGTAAGAGAAAGGGGTGCAAGGAGACGGGCAGCAATGGCTATGAGAGAAGCGAAAGTAAATGAATTAGAGAGTCAGTCAGTTTCAGAAAGATATAAGCAACTGTTGGGTAAGTTGAGCTACAGAAAGTACAAGAAAGAGGTTCAGGAGGTATGGGGTAAATTTAAGAGAGCTGTATTTTGCTATAGTGTGAAGCAGAAGTTTGTGGGCATAGAAGGGTGGGTGCAGGTAAGAAGAGGAGTTATTGGTGGAATGATGAGGTAAAGAGAGTGGTAAGGGAGAAAAAAATAGCATATGAGAGGTTTTACAATGTAAAAATGGTAAATAAATGGTGAGGAAGAAGGAAGTTAAAAGAGTGCTGAGAGAATGAGTCAGTCTTCATCAGCAAATTTTGCTGATAATAAGAAATTGCTTTGGATAGAGATCAGTAAGGTTAGGAAATCTGGAGAGCAATGCAAATGAACTTAACAATTAAAAACAAAAGAGGGAGATGTTAGATGGGGAGGTAGATGCTTCTATCAATCGTGTATTTTTTCAGTTTGAAAAATCTGTATTTTTTATTTACTTAGGAGCTGCTCCGCAGCCAGCGCCAGGTGCTGCTGCTGCGGCTGCCCCAGGAGCACCTGTAGCCACTCAAGAAAACTCCAAAACATCTGCCTCTGTCTCCACTGTGATTTCTCTGCTGTCCACACTCTGCAGAGGCTCGCCTAGTATTACCCATGTGAGTACTATCTAAGAACACATGCATACACACACTAACCACAACTCTCCCCACCCCCACACACACACACACACACTTTCACTCTTTCACTCATACTCTCACATATGTACATTCATACTCTCATGTATGTACATTCATACTCTCACATGCACTCATGCTGTCATATGCACTCATACTCTCACATGCACCCATACTGTCACATACACTCATACTCACACTCTTACATTCACTCACACTCACATACACTCACTCTCTCACACTCAAACTCTCACACACACACACACACACACACACACACACACACACACACACACACACACACACACACACACACACACACACACACCCTACACACACACACACATACCCCACACACACACCCTACACACACACCCTACACACACACCCTACACACACACACCCTACACACACACACCCTACACACACACACCCTACACACACACACACCCTACACACACACCCTACACACACACCCTACACACACACCCTACACACACACCCTACACACACACACCCTACACACACACACACACATTACACACACACACACACCCTACACACACACACACACACCCTACACACACACACACCCTACACACACACACCCTACACACACACACACCCTACACACACACACACACACACACCCTACACACACCCTACACACACACACACCCTACACACACACACACACCCTACACACACACACACACCCTACACACACACACACCCTACACACACACACACACACACACACACACACACACACACACACACACACACACACACACACACACACACACACACACACACACACACCCTACACACCCTACACACCCTACACACCCTACACACACACACCCTACACACACACACACACACACACACACACACCCTACACACCCTACACACACACACCCTACACACACACACACACCCTACAAACACCCT
>NC_091297.1:2377566-2417566 GCF_038502225.1 Cherax quadricarinatus
TAGAAGGGGCAGGGGGGGAGGTGAGGTTGCTCTGCTCGTAAAAAACAGATGGAAATTCGAGAAAATGGAAGGAATAGATGAGACGGGAGAAAGAGACTACATAGCAGGTATCCTTCAGTCTGGGGAACACAAAGTGGTCTTTGCAGTGATGTATAATCCTCCACAGAACTGCAGGAGGCCAAGAGAGGAATATGAAGAGAGCAACAGAGCAATGGTGGACACACTTGCTGAGGTGGCAAGAAGAGCTCACTCCAGCAGAGCAAAGTTGCTGGTTATGGGGGATTTCAACCACAGGGAGATTGACTGGGAAAACCTGGAGCCACATGGGGGGTCCTGAAACATGGAGAGCCAGGATGTTGGATGTGGTGCTGGAAAACCTCATGCACCAACATGGTAAGGACACTACCAGAGTGAGAGGGGAGGATGAACCAGCAAGATTGGACCTTGTGTTCACCCTGGGCAGCTCAGATATTGAGGACGTCAAGTATGAGAGTCCCCTAGGAGCTAGCGACCACGTGGTTCTGTGCTTTGAATACATAGTAGAGCTGCAAGTGGAGAGAATAACAGGAGTTGAATGGAAAAAGCCTGACTATAAAAGAGGGGACTACATAGGGTTGAAGAACTTCCTGCGGGAGGTCCAGTGGGACAGAGAACTGGCAGGAAAGCCAGTAAATGAAATGATGGAATATGTTACAACAAAATGCAAGGAGGCAGTGGAAAGGTTTATTCCCAAGGGCAACAGTAACAACGGGAAGACCAGAACGAGCCCCTGGTTTACCCGACGGTGTAAGGAGGCAAAAACAAAGTGCAATAGAGAATGGAAAAAGTACAGAAGGCAGAGAACACACGAAAATAGGGAGATCAGTCGCAGAGCCAGGAATGAGTACGCACAGGTAAGGAGGGAGGCCCAGCGACAGTATGAAAATGACATAGCATCGAGAATCAAGACTGACCCGAAACTGTTGTATAGCCACGTCAGGAGGAAGACAACAGTCAAAGACCAGGTGATCAGATTAAGGACAGAAGGTGGAGAACTCACAAGAAATGATCAGGAGGTATGTGAGGAGCTGAACAGGAGATTTAAGGAAGTTTTTACAGTAGAGACAGGAAGGGCTGTGGGAAGACAGCACAGAAGGGAACATCAAGAGGGAATATACCAACAAGTGTTGGATGACATACGAACAACTGAGGAGGAGGTGAAGAAGCTCCTAAGTGACCTTGACACCTCAAAGGCGATGGGACCGGACAACATCTCCCCATGGGTCCTTAGAGAAGGAGCAGAGATGCTGTGCGTGCCTCTAACCACAATCTTCAACACATCCCTTGAAACTGGGCAACGACCTGAGAAATGGAAGACAGCTAATGTAGTCCCCATATTTAAGAAAGGAAACAGAAACGAGGCACTAAACTACAGACCTGTGTCTCTGACATGTATTGTGTGCAAAGTCAATGAGAAGATTATCAGGAGGAGAGTGGTCGAACACCTGGAAAGGAACAAGATTTTAAATGAAAACCAGCATGGGTTCATGGAAGGCAAATCTTGTATCACAGACCTCCTGGAGTTTTATGACAAGGTAACAGAAGTAAGACACGAGAGAGAGGGGTGGGTAGATTGCGTTTTCCTAGACTGCAGGAAGGCCTTTGACACAGTTCCCCACAAGAGATTAGTGCAGAAGCTGGAGGATCAGGCGCACGTAAAAGGGAGGGCACTGCAATGGATAAGGGAATACCTGACAGGGAGGCAGCAACGAGTCATGGTACATGAAGAGGTATCACAGTGGGCGCGTGTTACGAGTGGGGTCCCACAGGGGTCAGTTCTAGGACCAGTGCTATTTTTGATATATGTGAACGACATGTTGGAAGGAATAGACTCTGAAGTGTCCCTGTTCGCAGATGACGTGAAGTTGATGAGAAGAATTAAATCAGACGAGGATGAGGCAGGACTGCAAAGAGACCTGGACAGGCTGGACATGTGGTCCAGCAACTGGCTTCTCGAATTCAATCCAGCCAAATGCAAAGTCATGAAGATTGGGGAGGGGCAAAGAAGACCGCAGACAGAGTATAGGCTAGGTGGACAAAGACTACAGACCTCACTCAGGGAGAAAGACCTTGGGGTGACCATAACACCGAGCACATCACCGGAGGCACACATCAACCAAATAACCGCTGCAGCATATGGATGCCTGGCAAACCTGAGAATAGCGTTCCGATACCTTAATAAGGAATCGTTCAAGACACTGTACACTGTGTATGTTAGGCCCATACTGGAGTATGCAGCACCAGTCTGGAACCCACACCTGGTCAAGCACGTCAAGAAGTTAGAGAAAGTACAAAGGTTTGCAACAAGGCTAGTCCCAGAGCTCAAGGGAATGTCGTACGAGGAAAGGTTAAGGGAAATCGGACTGACGACACTGGAGGACAGAAGGGTCAGGGGAGACATGATAACGACATACAAGATACTGCGGGGAATAGACAAGGTGGACAGAGATAGGATGTTCCAGAGAGGGGACACAGGGACAAGGGGTCACAACTGGAAGCTGAAGACTCAGACGAGTCACAGGGACGTTAGGAAGTATTTCTTCAGTCATAGAGTTGTCAGCAAGTGGAATAGCCTAGCAAGTGAAGTAGTGGAGGCAGGAACCATACATAGTTTTAAGAAGAGGTATGACAAAGCTCAGGAAGCAGAGAGAGAGAGGATCCAGTAGCGATCAGTGAAGAGGCGGGGCCAGGAGCTGAGTCTCGACCCCTGCAACCACAATTAGGTGAGTACACACACACACACACACACACACAAGCTACACACACACGACTTACACACACACGACTTACACACACACGACCTACACACACACGACCTACACACACACGACCTACACACACACGACTTACACACACACGACCTACACACACACACAACCTACACACACACGACCTACACACACACGACCTACACACACACGACCTACACACACACGACCTACACACACACGACCTACACACACACGACCTACACACACACACGACCTACACACACATGACCTACACACACACCACCTACACACACACACGACCTACACACACACACACGACCTACACACACACACGACAAACACACACACACGACCTACACACACACGACCTACACACACACGACCTACACACACACGACCTACACACACAAGACTTACACACACACACGACTTACACACAACCTACGCACACACGACCTACACACACGCGACCTACACACACGCGACCTACACACACGCGACCTACACACACACGACCTACACACACACACGACCTACACACACACGACCTACACACACACGACCTACACACACACACGACCTACACACACACACGACCTACACACACACACGACCTACACACACACGACCTACACACACACGACCTACACACACACACGACCTACACACACACACGACCTACACACACACAGGACCTACACACACACACGACCTACACACACACACACACACACACACACACACACACACACACACACACATGTGGTTGATGAGAAGTTGATGAGAAGAATTCACTCGATCGAAGACCAGGCAGAACTACGAAGGGATCTGGACAGGCTGCAGACCTGGTCCAGCAATTGGCTCCTGGAGTTCAATCCCACCAAGTGCAAAGTCATGAAGATTGGGGAAGGGCAAAGAAGACCGCAGACAGAGTACAGTCTAGGGGGCCAGAGACTACAAACCTCACTCAAGGAAAAAGATCTTGGGGTGAGTATAACACCAGGCACATCTCCTGAAGCGCACATCAACCAAATAACTGCTGCAGCATATGGGCGCCTAGCAAACCTCAGAACAGCATTCCGACATCTTAAGGAATCGTTCAGGACCCTGTACACCGTGTACGTTAGGCCCATATTGGAGTATGCGGCACCAGTTTGGAACCCACACCTAGCCAAGCACGTAAAGAAACTAGAGAAAGTGCAAAGGTTTGCAACAAGACTAGTCCCAGAGCTAAGAGGTATGTCCTACGAGGAGAGGTTAAGGGAAATCAACCTGACGACACTGGAGGACAGGAGAGATAGGGGGGACATGATAACGACATACAAAATACTGAGAGGAATTGACAAGGTGGACAAAGACAAGATGTTCCAGAGATTAGACACAGTAACAAGGGGACACAGTTGGAAGTTGAAGACACAGATGAATCACAGGGATGTTAGGAAGTATTTCTTCAGCCACAGAGTAGTCAGTAAGTGGAATAGTTTGGGAAGCGATGTAGTGGAGGCAGGATCCATACATAGCTTTAAGCAGAGGTATGATAAAGCTCGCGGCTTAGGGAGAGTGACCTAGTAGCGATCAGTGAAGAGGCGGGGCCAGGAGCTCGGACTCGACCCCCGTAACCTCAACTAGGTGAGTACAACTAGGTGAGTACACACACACACACACACACACACACACACACACACACACACACACACACACACACACACACACACACACACACACACACACACACACACACACACCATACACAAACCGTACACACACACACACACACACACATACACACATACACACACACACACACACACACACACACACACACACACACACACACACACACACACACACACACACACACCATACACAAACCGTACACACACACCGTACACAAACCGTACACACACACACCGTACACAAACTGTACACACACGCACCGTACACACACACACACAGTAGGGACAGCGAGCGCGCTAGTCACGCCTTCCGTGCTCCGGGAATATAAGTGTTTTTGAGGGCTATGCAAGTGTTCTGCAAGGGTTGCTAAGTGTGTCAGGGTAGTGAACAATCCTAGAAGTGATTTTTAATCTGCCTGAGCCACATAAGTGTGGGGAGAGCCACAATTTTGTAAGTGATCTAGAAAATAAAAAACGTTGTGGCGCAGAGTGGGCAGGCTAGTGTGTAAGGCGACGTTGTCAAGTGTCACCCAAGAAAGATAATAAAGTGAAACAATCATGCGACCAGTGAGAGAAATACAGTGAATAGGGTACATTATTAACGAGAAGAAATTGAGGTGGATCTACGCCAGGACGTACATCGAGCTGGATCTACGCCAGGACATCACATCGAGCTGGACAATCTACAGTGCTACAGCTGCACTACAAGTACTGTATCACCTATGAGTGGTTGTTTGGGTGTGGGGTTCCAGGTTCCAATTAACCGCCAAGCTGAATGTGAATGGTCTAACTCTCATAGCACGATAAAGAATAGGCACTCAAGTATTCAATAAGGAATAGCAAATGGTAATCCATTGAACAAGGCGATTAACTTACTATAAGCAGGTCAAGCATAGGCAACATTGTAACTAGGTGAGCATAAGTCCCAGGAGGGTGGAGTCAGGTCACAAGAGTTTGTGGACAAAGCGACTACTGAGAATCCACATTACACTCCAAGCACAAGCCACCTACTTTTCAGACACATAATAAACCCACACATAATTCGACACATAATTACACACACACACACACACACACACACACACACACACACACACACTGTAAGTAAGTGCCGGTAAGTCCCAGGAGGTTGGGGGTCAGGTCACAAGAAGGTGTGGGCAGCCAAGGACCACTGAGACTTACATTACAACGCACAAGCCACCTACCTTTCAGTACATAATAAACCCACACATAATTCCACACAAAATTACACACACACACACACACACACACACATATCCAGACTCACACATACACCCCCCCGTCCCCCACCGACATCTCACTTTCCCCTGATCCCTCCCCTCCCTCGATCACCCTCCCCTCCCCCGTTCACCCTAAACCCTCCCCACCCCTCCCCACTCCTCTCCCACATAGCCACAGTTCCTCCACTACTGCCCCCTCCAAACTATGACATACACACTACTAACCTAACATACAGAACTACATAGGTTTCCCACTCTGAGGCAATCAGGATAAAACAAAAATGGGTTGCCAGAGAGCAACAAGAAAAACCAAGGGACAGGAGGAGGAAACTGCAAAGGAAGATTGGGCAGCAGAGCTCATAAAAAGGGATCATGAATGGGAAAAGAAACTAGAAGAACTTAGCATGAGAATGGAAGAGAGGATAGATATGGAAAGCAGGAAGTGGGAGGTGCATGTCAAAGCAGCAGAAGCTAGGATACAGAGTTTAGAAGAGGAATTGAAAAATCTGAAACAGCCTAAAGAACTAAAGAACATTTTGGGATTGACAACAGAGACTGCTACCTCAGCCACAAATAAGGGGACTGTAGGGAAAGAAGGGGCACAACTGCATGGAGAAGCTCTATCAGAGGAGACTGTAGCAAATGAAAGAGCTAAGCTTTATGTGGAGGCCCTAACAGACAAGAACAGAGCCCAAGGAAAGCCGAGAAGGGAAAATGACAGGCCACTGAGCCCAAGTACATTAGCCAGTGAAACTGATGAAAGGAAAGCTGCAGTGGAGGAAACCATGTTAAATGAGGGGATACACAGGGATATGCAGTGGGAGAATGAAAGGGTGAGGTCAGTCTTTGTGTATGGGCTCCAGGAAGTTGAAGGGGAAACATATGAAGCAAGAAAACAAGGGGAGAAAAAAGCAATTGAAAGCATCATGAAAGCAATAGGAGAAGACGACATGACCCAGCTGGAAAATTTTCGGAGAATAGGGGGATTTGTAAAAAAAAGAACCCGGCCAGTGAGAGTGACCTTCAAGGCAGAAGCGACTTGGATCAGGATCCTGCAGGAGAAAGCACGATTAAGGGACATGCCGGCATACAGGAAGGTGTATCTCGACCGCGACAGAACACAAGAAGAAAGGCAGAAACTGAGAGAGATGGTACAAAGGCGAAAGGAGGAAAGAGAGGGGATGGAGAAGACAGACAGGAGATCCCAGACCCAGGAAGATCAAATACAGCCTCCCTCACAACTTCCTATAGAAGCCTCCCAACTAGGTCAACCCTAGTGCAACCAAACACACTAAATCAAAACACCCATGCCACATCCAATGCCCCCACCCACTACATTACAAACTCCACCCCCACAGCAACAACCTATAGTTCCTTACCAGGTCTCCCACTTCCCCAACCCCAATATACCTCCCAGACCACAGTCTTAGAAAAGAAGTTGAAGGTGTGGTATACAAATGCAGATGGAATAACAAACAAGTATGAGGAGTGGCACGAAAGAATCAGAGACATCCCCAGACATAATAGCACTCACAGAAACAAAACTCACCAGAATAATAACAGATTCAATCTTTCCATCCGGATATAAAATCCTCAGGAAAGACAGGGAGGAGAGGGGGAGGAGGAGTTGCACTGCTCATTAAAAACCAGTGGGGTTTTGAGGAAATGGAAGGAATGGATGGCACGGACGAAAGGGGAACAATCCAGTCTGAGGGACATAAGGTGATAATTGCAGTAATGTACAACCCACCACAGAACTGCAGGAGGCCAAGAGAAGAATACGATGAGAGCAACAGAGCAATTATCGACACACTAGCCGAGGTGGCCAGGAGAGCACACATGGGGGGAGCAAAGTTACTAGTTATGGGTGATTTCAATCACAAGGAGATTGACTGGGAAAACCTGGAGCCCCATGGGGGTCCCGAAACATGGAGAGCCAAGATGATGGATGTGGTACT
The DNA here is from genome assembly GCF_038502225.1 of Cherax quadricarinatus. NCBI lineage: Eukaryota > Metazoa > Arthropoda > Malacostraca > Decapoda > Parastacidae > Cherax > Cherax quadricarinatus. The sequence goes on from NC_091297.1 coordinate 2,385,213, forward strand.
GGAAAACCTCATGCATCAACATGTTAGAGACACTACCAGAGAGAGAGGAGAGGATGAACCAGCAAGGCTGGACCTTGTGTTCACCATGAGTAGTTTGGACATCGAGGGTATCATGTATGAAAGGCCCCTGGGAGCTAGTGATCATGTGGTTCTGTGCTTCGACTACATAGTTGAGCTCCAAGTGGAGAGAGTAGCAGGAATAGGCTGGGAAAAACCAAACTACAAAAGGGGGAACTACTCAGGCATGAGGAACTTCCTTCAAGACATTCAGTGGGAGAGGGAACTGACAGGAAAACCAGTACAAGAAATGATGGACTATGTAGCAACAAAATGCAAGGAGGCAGAGGAGAGGTTTGTTCCCAAGGGAAACAGAAATAATGGGAAGAACAGAATGAGTCCTTGGTTCACCCAAAGGTGTAGGGAGGCAAAAACTAGGTGTACTAGAGAATGGAAAAGGTACAGAAGACAGGGAACTCAGGAAAATAAAGAAATCAGCCGAAGAGCCAGAAACGAATATGCACAGATAAGAAGGGAGGCTCAGAGACAATATGAAAATGACATAGCATCAAAAGTAAAGACTGACCCGAAGCTGTTGTACAGCCACATCAGGAGGAAAACAACAGTCAAGGACCAGGTAATCAGATTGAGGAAGGGTGATAGGGAATTCGCAAGAAACGACCGAGAGGTTTGTCAGGAGCTCAACACAAGATTTAAAGAGGTATTTACAGTGGAAACCAGTAGGACTCCAAGAAATCAGAACTGGGGGGCACACCAGCAAGTGCTGGATGAGGTACATATAACCAAGGAGGAGGTGAAGAAGCTGCTATGTGAACTTGACACCTCAAAGGCGGTGGGACCAGACAACATCTCTCCATGGGTCCTTAAAGAGGGACCAGAGATATTGTGTGAGCCATTAACAAAGATCTTCAACACATCATTTGAAACTGGGCAACTCCCTGAGGTATGGAAAATGGCAAATGTAGTCCCAATTTTTAAAAAGGGAGACAGACATGAGGCACTAAACTACAGACCTGTATCACTAACGTGTATAGTATGCAAGGTCATGGAGAAGATCATCAGGAGGAGAGTGGTGGGGCACCTGGAAAGAAACAAGTGTATAATTGACAACCAGCACGGTTTCAGGGAAGGAAAATCCTGTGTCACAAACCTACTAGTTTTATGACAAGGTGACAGAAGTAAGACAAGAGAGAGAGGGGTGGATCGACTGCATATTTTTGGACTGCAAGAAGGCCTTCGACAGTTCCTCACAAGAGGTTACTGCAAAAGCTAGAGGATCAGGCACACATAACAGGAAAGGCACTGCAATGGATCAGAGAATACCTGACAGGGAGGCAACAACGTGTCATGGTACGCGACGAGGTGTCAGAGTGGGCGCCTGTGACAAGCGGGGTTCCACAGGGGTCAGTCCTAGGACCTGTGCTGTTCTTGGTATACGTGAACGACATAACGGAAGGGATAGACTCAGAAATGTCCTTGTTTGCAGATGATGCGAAGTTAATGAGAAGAATCAAATCGGACGAGGATCAGGCAGGACTACAAAGAGACCTGGACAGGCTACAAGTCTGGTCCAGCAACTGGCTCCTTGAGTTTAACCCTGCCAAATGCAAAGTCGTGAAAATTGGGGAAGGGCAAAGAAGACCGCAGACACAATATAGTTTAGATGGCCAAAGACTGCAAACCTCACTCAAGGAAAAATACCTGGGGGTTTACCTGGAGAGTTTACCTGGAGAGAGTTCCGGGGGTCAACGCCCCCACGGCCCGGTCTGTGACCAGGCCTCCTTAGGTCAGTGTCCCAGGATGCGACCCACACCAGTCGACTAACACCCAGGTACCCATTTTACTGATGGGGAACATAGACAACAGGTGGAAAGAAACACGTCCAATGTTTCTACTCTGGCTGGGAATCGAACCCAGGCCCTCACCGTGTGAAGCGAGAGCGTTAACCACCAGGCCACCAGAGCGGATGGGGTGAGGATAACACCGAGCGTATCTCCTGAGGCGCACATCAATCGGATAACTGCTGCAGCATACGGGCGCCTGGCAAACCTATGGATAGCGTTCTGATACCTCAGTAAGGATTCGTTTAAGACTCTGTATACCATTTACGTCAGGCCCATACTGGAGTATGCAGCACCAGTTTGGAATCCACACCTAGTCAAGCATGTCAAGAAATTAGAGAAAGTGCAAAGGTTTGCAACAAGACTAGTCCCAGAGCTACGGGGATTGTCCTACGAAGAAAGGTTGAGGGAAATCGGCCTGACGACACTGGAGGACAGGAGGGTCAGGGGAGACATGATAACGACATATAAAATACTGCGCGGAATAGACAAAGTGGACAAAGACGGGATGTTCCAGAGAAGGGACACAGACACAAGAGGTCACAATTGGAAGTTGAAGACTCAGGTGAATCAAAGCGATGTTAGGAAGTATTTCTTCAGTCATAGAGTAGTTAGGCCGTGGAATAGCCTAGAAAGTGACGTAGTGGAGGCGGGAACCATACATAGTTTTAAGGCGAGGTATGATAGAGCTCATGGGGCAGGGAGAGAGAGGACCTAGTAGCAATCAGCGAAGAGGTGGGGCCAGGAGCTGTGACTCGACCCCTGCAACCACAAATAGGTGAGTACACACACACACACACCCACACCCTACACACACCCTACACACACACCCTACACACACACCCTACACACACACCCTACACACACACCCTACACACACACCCTACACACACACCCTACACACACACCCTACACACACACCCTACACACACACCCTACACACACACCCTACACACACACCCTACACACACCCTACACACACCCTACACACACACCCTACACACACACCCTACACACACACCCTACACACACACCCTACACACACACCCTACACACACACCCTACACACACACCCTACACACACACACCCTACACACACACACCCTACACACACACCCTACACACACACACCCTACACACACACACCCTACACACACACACCCTACACACACACACCCTACACACACACACCCTACACACACACACCCTACACACACACACCCTACACACACACACCCTACACACACACACCCTACACACACACACCCTACACACACACACCCTACACACACCCTACACACACACCCTACACACACACCCTACACATGCACCCTACACATGCACCCTACACACACACTCTACATACACACCCTACACACACCCTACACACACCCTACACACACGTTTACTGAATATACCAGGTAAAGTGTACGGTAGGGTTTTTGTTGAAAGAATTAGAGGTAAGACAGAGAGCAGGATTGCAGAGAAGGAAGGAGGCTTTAGAGTGGGTAGGGAATGTGTAGATCAAGTGTTTACAATGAAGCGCATATGTGAACAGTATTTAGATAAAGGTAGTGAAATTTTCATTGCAATTATGGATTTAGAAAAGGCATATGATAGAGTGGATAAGGGAGCAGTGTGGCAGATGTTGCATGTGTATGGAATAGGTAGTAAGCTACTAAATGCTGTAAAGAGCTTTTATGAGGATAGTGAGGCTCAGGTTAAGGTTTGTAGGAGAGAGGGAGGTTACTTCCTGGTAAAAGTAGGTCTTAGACAGGGATGTGTAATGTCATCATAGTTGTTTAATATATATATAGATGTGGTTGTAAAAGAAGTAGATGCTTGGGTGTGGGGAGAGGAGTGGGATTAAATTATGGGGAATCAAGTACAAAATGGGAGATGACACAGTTACTTTTTGCTGATGATACTGTGCTTATGGGCGATTCTCAAGAGAAGTTGCAAAGGTACTTAGTGGATGAGTTTGGGAGTGTGTGTAAAAGTAGAAAGTCAAAAGTGAACATTGATAAGAGTAAGGTGAAGAGGGTAACAAATGATTTTGATAAAGAAAAATTCAGTGTCACATTACAGAGAGGGAGTATGGAAGAAGTGAATGTTTCCAGATATTTGGGAGTTGACTTGTGGGCAAATGGGTTTATGAAGGATGAGGTTAACCATAGAATTGATGAAGGAAAAAAGGTGAGTTGTGCATTGAGGTATCTGTGGAGACAAAAAAATGTTATCTATGGAGGCAAAGAAGGGAATGTATGAATGTATAGTGGTACCAACACTCTTATATGGGTGTGAAGCTTGAGTTGTAAATGCTGCAGTGAGGAGGCGGCTGGAGGAAGTGGAGATGTCGTGTCTGTAGGTAGTGTGTGGTGTAAGTATTATGCAGAGAATTTGGAGTGTGGAAATTAGGAGGTGTGGAGTTACTAAAAGTATTAGTCAAAGGGCTGAAGAGGGGTTATTGGTGTGGTTTGGTCATTTAGAGAGAATGGATCAAAGTAGAATTATTTGGAAAGTGTATAAAATTGTAGCGGAAGGAAGGAGGGGTGGGGGTCGTCCTCAAAAAGGTTGGAGGGAAGGGGTAAAGGAGGTTTTGTGGGTGAGTGGCTTGGACTTCCAGCAAGTGTTTATGAGTGTGTTAGATAGGAGTAAATGGAGACAAATGTTTCATGGGAATTGATGAGCTCTTGGAGTTGGAGCAGGATAATATTTAGTGAAGGGATTCAGGGAAACTGGTTATTATAAATTTAGCTGGACTTGAGTCCTGGAAATGGGAAGTACAGTGGACCCCCGGTTAACGATATTTTTTCACTCCAGAAGTATGATCAGGTGCCAGTACTGACCGAATTTGTTCCCATAAGAAATATTGTGAAGTAGATTAGTCCATTTCAGACCCCCAAACATACACGTACAAACGCACTTACATAAATACACTTACATAATTGGTCACATTCGGAGGTAATTGTTATGCGGGGGTCCACTGTACAATGCCTGCACTTTAAAGGAGGGGTCTGGGATATTGATAGTTTGGAGGGACTTCTAAACTGTTGTATCTGAGCGCCTCTGCAAAGACAGTGATTATGTATGAGTGAGGTGAAAGTGTTGAATGATGGTGAAAGTATTTTCTTTTTGGGGATTTTCTTTCTTTTTGGGTCACCCTGCCTTGGTGAGAGATGGCCGACTTGTCAAAAAAAAAAAATCTCATTTGATAAAATGGTAGGTATATGACAGAAATAGAGAAAATTTTGATTGGTTTCAAGACTGAAAGAGGATTGAAATTGAGCTCAAATTAGCAGAAATGTTCAAATTTTACTGATATTCCAGAGTACACAAATGACATCACTCATCCAGTGCACATCCGACTGGTCAGTCTAATACATGTCCACAAATGTGCTGACATTATTTATACAGTAATTACAATAATTCAGTAGTCTACATAACAGTAACTCTTCTAATTTTTGTGAATAAAATTTCAAAATTGAAAGCAAGCATAAATTGAGAGGCCTGGGGATGTAACTAATGAATAATGTTGTTTTATGCCAGGAATGTCTTCTTTGTTTATTTGGGACTCTTAATTTTAAATTGGCATTTTTTTTTAATTTTGTGTGAAATTGGCCAAATTACTGAATTTTGATAATTTTATTGGGTAGTTCAAACAGGTAAATAGACAGTTTCTTGTACTCAGTCGATAGAATAGAAGGAATACTAACGAAATAGCTATGAGTTTGGTTGACTGGAACAAAGGAATTGGTTGAAAATAGAGCTCAAAGTGGGTAAAATAGCTGATTCGTAAATATTACCAAGACCGCTAACTTTGTGGGAGCATAATTCTGTAAGTTTTCCATCATATTTCATACTTTTGGTTTCAATAACTTTGGAAAAAGATTCTCTATCGTTTCATAAGAAAAACATTTTTACTTTACATCAGTAGCTTTGAACCAAACCTGCTGTATAAGCAGGGCCTGTTTGTTCATAATCCAAGAAACTATACACTTATTTCACCTTGTATCATATATCATATACATACGTATCCTTTTTTTGTTAACCCTTCCCCTAAGCAGACCCTCAATCTGAAACTTGTCCACACTGTCCAAGAATTTTCAAGAACATTTTTTGTTATTTTTTCTCATGAAATGGTACAGACTCTTTTTCTGAAGGAAGTACAACAACTAGTATGAAATTTGATGGAAAATTGACGAAATTATGCTTTCACAAATTTTGCTGTGTCATTGATATTTATGCATCAGCTATTTTGCCCACTTTAAAGACTATTTTATGCCAATTACATTGTTCCAGTTTACCAAATTCTTAAATATTCCATTTTATCGAATAAGCAGAAGAAATCACTTGGTCAACTATTTCAGCTACCCAATAAAGTGATCAAAAATTGGTAATTTGGCCAATTTCACAAAAATTTCAGAATATTCCAATTTTAAAATAGGGCCCAGAATAAACAATTCAGGCATTCTTGATACTAAAATAACATTTCCTCTTTTCATTAGTTACTTCCCAGGCTTTACACATGAATTCCATTTTGATTTTTTATTCGCACAGAGTATTTTTACTCACAAAACAATAGAAGATCTGTTATGCAGTTTTGAAATAATTGTATAAATAATATCATTGTAGGTAGTAGGTTGGTAGACAACAACCACCCAGGGAAGTACTACCGTCCTGCCAAGTGAGTGCAAAACGGAATCCTGTAATTGTTTCACATGATGGTAGGATTGCTGGTGTCTTTTTTCTCTCCCTTAAGCATGCAAGATTTCAGGTACGTCTTCCTTCTTCTACTTACACTTAGGTCGCATTACACATACATGTACAAGCATATATATATACACACCCCTCTGGGTTTTCTTCTATTTTCTTTCTAGTTCTTGTTCTTGTTTATTTCCTCTTATCTCCATGGGGAAGTGGAACAGAATTCTTCCTCCATAAGCCATGCGTGTTGTAAGAGGGGACTAAAATGCCGGGAGCAAGGGCCTAGTAACCCCTTCTCCCGTATAAATTACTAAATTTAAAAAGAGAAACATTCGTTTTTCTTTTTGGGTCACCCTGCCTTGGTGGGATACAGCCGGTTTGTTGAAAAAAAAAATATTATCGCATTCATGAACACACATTATATCCACCAGTTGGATGCACATTGGACTGATTTGTTTATTGGCAAAACTCAAACATTTCTGCTTAATTTCAGTCCTGGAACCCACCAAAAAATCTCTATTTCTGTAATATATCTTCCATTCTATCAAATGAGACCAAGAATACAATCATAAAAAACATACGAAAACACACTGCAAAGTCTCCATTTTAAACCAAAAACACTGTCACAGGTTTTTTCTCATTATGCACTGCATGCTGCAGGATTTTTTTTTATGTGATGCACACTTAGCACGTAGACCCATTCTGTCACATATAGGCCCAAATTTACCACTCACATCTTATTTGATTGAGATGAGCTCATGGTGTAGTACTACAAGTGACCTCAAAGCTGTAGTACTATGGCACAGCCAGTGAAATAGTTAAAATATGTATTACGTATTAAAAACATAAAGAAGGAACACTGCAACAGGCCTACTGACCCATTCGGAGCAGGTCCATGTCCCCCCCCCCTCCGGATTAGACCAATGACCCTCCCCCCGGATTAGCCCAATGACCCACCCAGTCTGATCATCTCCACTCAAGGATGGAGCACTGCACCAGACCCAGCAGCTCAAGCTAGTCAGGTCCAACTCACACCCACTCACACTCACTCATTTTTTTTTTTTTATCACACTGGCCGATTCCCACCAAGGCAGGGTGGCCCGAAAAAGAAAAACTTTCACCATCATTCACTCCATCACTGTCTTGCCAGAAGGGTGCTTTACACTACAGTTTTTAAACTGCAACATTAACACCCCTCCTTCAGAGTGCAGGCACTGTACTTCCCATCTCCAGGACTCGAGTCCAGCCTGCCGGTTTCCCTGAACCCCTTCATAAATGTTACTTTGCTCACACTCCAACAGCACGTCAAGTATTAAAAACCATTTGTCTCCATTCACTCCTATCAAACACGCTCACGCATGCCTGCTGGAAGTCCAAGCCCCTCGCACACAAAACCTCCTTTACCCCCTCCCTCCAACCTTTCCTAGGCCGACCCCTACCCCGCTTTGCTTCCACTACAGACTGATACACTCTTGAAGTCATTCTGTTTCGCTCTATTCTCTCTACATGTCCGAACCACCTCAACAACCCTTCCTCAGCCCTCTGGACAACAGTTTTGGTAATCCCGCACCTCCTCCTAACTTCCAAACTACGAATTCTCTGCATTATATTCACACCACACATTGCCCTCAGACATGACATCTCCACTGCCTCCAGCCTTCTCCTCGCTGCAACATTCATCACCCATGCTTCACACCCATATAAGAGCGTTGGTAAAACTATACTCTCATACATTCCCCTCTTTGCCTCCAAGGACAAAGTTCTTTGTCTCCACAGACTCCTAAGTGCACCACTCACCCTTTTCCCCTCATCAATTCTATGATTCACCTCATCTTTCATAGACCCATCCGCTGACATGTCCACTCCCAAATATCTGAATACATTCACCTCCTCCATACTCTCTCCCTCCAATCTGATATCCAATCTTTCATCACCTAATCTTTTTGTTATCCTCATAACCTTACTCTTTCCTGTATTCACTTTTAATTTTCTTCTGTTGCACACCCTACCAAATTCATCCACCAATCTCTGCAACTTCTCTTCAGAATCTCCCAAGAGCACAGTATCATCAGCAAAGAGCAACTGTGACAACTCCCACTTTATGTGTGATTCTTTATCTTTTAACTCCATGCCTCTTGCCAAGACCCTCGCATTTACTTCTCTTACAACCCCATCTATAAAAAACAACCATGGTGACATCACACATCCTTGTCACGGTAACCAGAACTGAGCAGCATAGTCTAAGTGAGGCCTAACCAAGAATATATAGAGTTGAAGAACAACCTGAGGACTTCTTTTATTTATACTTCTAGATAAAGCCAAGAATTCTGTTAGCTTTATTGCGAACACTAATGCACTGTTGTCTTGGTTTTAAATTACTGCTAACCAGAACTCCTAAATCCTTTTTGCAATCGGTAGTACATGTATTAAGATCTACATCATTTAGTTTATATGTGGCATGGTTATTTACCTGTCCAACATTTAGAACTTTGCATTTGTCAATATTAAACTGCATCTGCCACTTCTCCGACCATTGCATCAGTCTATTCAAATCATCCTGGAGTGCTCTAGTGTCCTCATTAGAATGAATTGGACGGCCTATTTTGGTATCATCAGCAAATTTGCTTATGTCGCTATTTATTCCCTCATCTATGTGGATGACCCCCATTATCGTTGATCCCTGACACCCCAAACTTACCTACTATGCCCTCCAGAACAGTTTCTTCCACTTCAGCATTTAGGTGCCCCACCACAATTACTCTCACTTGGTTCAAAACTCCCTGAACACTCACTTCACATCTTCCAAAATCTCTCTCTCCTCTACACTCCTTTCTTCTCTAGGTGCTTAAACACTTAGTAAAACACACTTTTTGCATCCAACCTTAATTTTGATTCATATAATCCTTAAATTTATACATTTATATTCCCTCTTTTTCTTGCCATAACTGATCTTTCAACATTATTGCTACTTTTTCCATACCCCTTAACTCTCAGATACACCTGACCTAATACCTTTTATTTCTTCCCACTGAAACTCTCCTATTCCCTTAAGCTTTGTTTTGCTTAGATCCAAGACATTCCAGCTTCTTTTCATTCATAACATTGACAGTCATCTTTTTCCTACCATCTGCACTACATCCACGCACATTCAAACATTTTGATTGTTTTCCTCTCCACTTCCCATGGAATATAATTTTTTTTTCTTCAACAAACCAGTCATATCCCATCGAGGCAGGGTGACCTAAAAAGAAAAATGAAAGTTTTTCTTTTTAACCCTTTGGGGGTCGCCAGGCCCTCTCAGAGACTTGTCCTCAGGGTCGCCAAAATTTATAAAAAAAAAAAAAAAAAAAAAATCTTGTGAAAAGATAGAGAATCTTTTCCCGATCATAATGACACCAAAAGTATGAAATTTGATGCAAAACTTACGGAATTATGCTCTCGCGAAGTTAGCGGTCTCGACGATGTTTACACATCGGCGATTTTGCCCACTTTGAGCCCTATTTTCGGCCAATTCCAGTGTACTAGTCGACAAAAATCATAACTATTTCGCTAGAACTCCGTTTTGTCTATCGAATGAGTACAAAAAACCACCCATTTACCGATTTCAACTATCCAATAAAGTGGTCAGAATTTAGCAATTTTTCTAATTTCACACAAATTTCAAAAGATGCCAATTTCCAAATAGGGTCCAGAACAAACAAAGACATTCCTGGCACTAAAATAACATTTCCTCTGTTCATTAGTCATGTCCCCAGGCCCCTCTTATATTTCTTTTGCTTTCCACTTTGAATTTTTATTCTCACAAAAAAAATAAGATTTACTGTTATGCAGACTACTTCATTAGTGTAGAAATGGTATAAATAATATCGGCGCACTTGTGAAAGAATGTTAGACTCGCCAGTTGATGTGTATTGGACGCTTAATTAACATGATTTGTTTACTTTTGAACTTTGGTAAAAATCGAATATTTCTGCTACTTAGAGCTCAATTTCAAGGTACTTTTCATTGTAAAACCAGTCAAAATCATCTCAATTTCTGTAATATGTCTTCCATTCTATACAATGAGACCAGAAAAACTAGAATACAACAATAAATACCATAGGAAAATACAGTGCAAAGTCGCTGTTTTAAACCAAAAACACGATCAGTTTTTTTTTTCTCATTACGCACTGTGTGCTGCAGGATTTTTTTTATACTGCGCACACTGACCACATAGACCCATTCTTTCATATGTAGGCCTACCAGCTTTCTCTTGCTAGTTTTCAGGGCACTAGAATTTATGCATACTAGTACGTCAAAAACCCTGGTGTGTAAGCCGTACTAGTACGGCTGAAACCCCGAAAGGGTTAAATTTAGTAATTTATACAGGGTAAGGGGTTATTAGCCTCTTGGTCCTAGAATTTTAGTCACCTCTTATGACATGCATGGGTTATGGAGGAAGAATTCTTTTCTATTTCCCCATGGAGATAAGAGATACAGAAGAACTGCTACTACTAAGAAAATAGAAGAAACCCAAGATGGGTGTGTAAATATATATGCATATACATGTGTATGTAGTGTAAGTAGAAGTAGCAAGATTCCTGTTATCTCTCATGTTTTTGAGGCAGAAAAAATGCAAGAAAATATATAATGTAAAAAAAACAAGTTTGTATGTATTAGTAGCTGTAGAATTTAAATTTTTTTTTCAGAATTTGTTGAGATCTGAACTGCCAGATGCCATTGAAAAAGCCCTCCAGGGAGATGAGCGCTGTGTGCTGGACACCATGCGCTTAGTGGACCTGTTGCTGGTACTGCTTTTTGAAGGGCGAAAAGCTCTACCTAAATCAGGGATGAGTGCTGTGGCAAGCAGACTACCAGGCCTCAGACGAATGGACAGTCCAGGGGAGAAAACTCATCGGCAACTAATAGACTGTATTAGAAGTAAAGACACAGATGCCTTGATAGATGCTATAGATAGTGGGGGTATTGAGGTGAATTTTATGGATGATGTTGGCCAAACTCTTCTTAATTGGGCTTCAGCATTTGGTACTCAGGAAATGGTGGAATTCCTTTGTGAAAGAGGTGCTGATGTTAATAAAGGTAAGAACTTATATTTCAATACAGTTTTTTGATGCATTCCCTTTCATGTAAGATTTTTAATAAGTTTTTGGCATGGTAAATTAACTCTGTAGATTATATTAAATTGTTTGACACTTAAATAAAATTTAAAATTTTCAAGTAGTATTTGCATGAATTGAGAAATCACGAACACAGTTATGGGTTTTGTTATTAAAGAAAATTATTATATATTACTTATTATTTGTGAATATCTTTCAGGCCAAAGATCCTCCTCCCTCCATTATGCAGCTTGCTTCGGACGCCCTCAAATAGCCAAAGTATTATTACGTCATGGTGCCAACCCTGACCTTCGTGATGAAGATGGTAAGACACCTCTAGATAAAGCACGAGAGAGAAACGATGAAGGACACAGAGAAGTTGCTGCTATTCTCCAGAGTCCAGCTGAATGGCTAGTTGTTGCTGAGAGCAAAGTAAATATACTTTCTTGTTTATTACAAGTTTTTTTTTTTTTTTTTTTAACAAGTCGGCCGTCTCCCACCGAGGCAGGGTGACCCAAAAAAAGAAAGAAAATCCCCCAAAAGAAAATACTTTCATCATCATTCAACACTTTCACCTCACTCACATAATCACTGTTTTTGCAGAGGTGCTCAGAACACAACAGCTTAGAAGCATATACGTATAAAGATACACAACATATCCCTCCAAACTGCTATATCCCAAACCCCTCCTTTAGAGTGCAGACATTGTACTTCCCACTTCCAGGACTCAAGTCCGGCTATATAAAAATAACCGGTTTCCCAGAATCCCTTCACTAAATATTACCCTGCTCACACTCCAACAGATTGTCAGGTCCCAAATACCACTCGTCTCCATTCACTCCTATCGAACACACTCGTGCACGCCTGCTGGAAGTCCAAGCCCCTTGCCCACAAAACCTCCCTTACCCCTTCCTTCCAACCTTTTCGAGGACAACTCCTACCCCGCCTTTCTTCTCCTACAGATTTAAATGCTCTCCATGTCATTCTACTTTGATCCATTCTCTTTAAATGACCAAACCACCTCAACAACCCCTCTTCAGCCCTCTGAATAATACTTTTATTAACTCCACACTTTCTCCTAATTTCCACACTCCGAATTTTCTGCATAATATTTACACTGCACACTGCCTCCAACCACCACCTCACTGCTGCATTCACAACCCAAGTTTCACACCCATGTAAGAGTGTTGGTACTACCATACTTTCATACATTTCATTCTTTGCCTCCATAGATAACGTTTTTTGACTCCACATATACCTCAATGCACCACTCACCTTTTTTCCCACATCAATTCTATGATTAACCTCATCCTTCATAAATCCATCCGCTGACACATCAACTCCCAAGAATCTGAAAACATTCACTTCTTCCATGCTCCTCCTCCCCAATTTGATATCCAATTTTTCTTTATCTAAACCATTTGATACCCCTCATCACCTTAATCTTTTCTATGTTCACTTTCAACTTTCTACCTCTACACACTCCCAAACTCATCCACTAACCTTTGCAATTTTTCTTTAGAAACTCCCATAAGCACAGTATCATCAGCAAAAAGTAACTGTGTCAATTCCCATTTTGTATTTGATTCCCCATAATTTAATCCCACCCCTCTCCCGAACACCCTAGCATTTACTTCTTTTACAACCCCATCAATAAATATATTAAACAAGCATGGTGACATTACACATCCCTGTCTAAGACCTACTTTTACCGGGAAGTAATCTCCCTCTCTTCTACACACCCTAACCTGAGCCTCACTATCCTCATAAAAACTCTTAACAGCATTTAATAACTTACCACCTGTTCCATATACTTGCAACATCTGCCACATTGCTCCCCTATCCACTCTATCATATTTTATGTTTTTTTTTTATTATCACACTGGCCGATTCCCACCAAGGCAGGGTGGCCTGAAAAAGAAAAACTTTCACCATCATTCACTCCATCACTGTCTTGCCAGAAGGGTGCTTTACACTACAGTTTTTAAACTGCAACATTAACACCCTTCCTTCAGAGTGCAGGCACTGTACTTCCCATCTCCAGGACTCAAGTCCGGCCTGCCAGTTTCCCTGAACCCCTTCATAAATGTTACTTTGCTCACACTCCAACAGCACATCAAGTATTAAAAACCATTTGTCTCCATTCACTCCTATCAAACATGCTCACGCATGCCTGCTGGAAGTCCAAGCCCCTCGCACACAAAACCTCCTTTACCCCCCTCCCTCCAACCTTTCATAGGTCGACCCCTACCCCGCCTTCCTTCCACTACAGACTGATACACTCTTGAAGTCACTCTGTTTTGCTCCATTCTCTCTACATGTCCGAACCACCTCAACAACCCTTCCTCAGCCCTCTGGACAACAGTTTTGGTAATCCCGCACCTCCTCCTAACTTCCAAACTACAAATTCTCTGCATTATATTCACACCACACATTGCCCTCAGACATGACATCTCCACTGCCTCCAGCCTTCTCCTCGCTGCAACATTCATCACCCATGCTTCACACCCATATAAGAGCGGTAAAACTATACTCTCATACATTCCCCTCTTTGCCTCCAAGGACAAAGTTCTTTGTCTCCACAGACTCCTAAGTGCACCACTCACCCTTTTCCCCTCATCAATTCTATGATTCACCTCATCTTTCATAGACCCATCCGCTGACATGTCCACTCCCAAATATCTGAATACATTCACCTCCTCCATACACTCTCCCTCCAATCTGATATCCAATTTTTCATCACCTAATCTTTTTGTTATCCTCATAACCTTACTCTTTCCTGTATTCACTTTTAATTTTCTTCTGTTGCACACCCTACCAAATTCATCCACCAATCTCTGCAACTTCTCTTCAGAATCTCCCAAGAGCACAGTATCATCAGCAAAGAGCAACTGTGACAACTCCCACTTTGTGTGTGATTCTTTATCTTTTAACTCCATGCCTCTTACCAAGACCCTCGCATTTACTTCTCTTACAACCCCATCTATAAATATATTAAACAACCACGGTGACATCACACATCCTTGTCTAAGGCCTACTTTTACTGGAAAATAATTTCCCTCTTTCCTACATACTCTAACTTGAGCCTCACTATCCTCGTAAAAACTCTTCACTGCTTTCAGTAACCTACCTCCTACACCATACACCTGCAACATCTGCCACATTGCCCCCCTATCCACCCTATCATACGCCTTTTCCAAATCCATAAATGCCACAAAGACCTCTTTAGCCTTATCTAAATACTGTTCACTTATATGTTTCACTGTAAACACCTGGTCCACACAACCCCTACCTTTCCTAAAGCCTCCTTGTTCATCTGCTATCCTATTCTCCATCTTACTCTTAATTCTTTCAATAATAACTCTACCATACACTTTACCAGGTATACTCAACAGACTTATCCCCCTATGATTTTTGCACTCTCTTTTGTCCCCTTTGCCTTTATACAAAGGAACTATGCATGCTCTCTGCCAATCCCTAGGTACCTTACCCTCTTCCATACATTTATTAAATAATTGCACCAACCACTCCAAAACTATATCCCCACCTGCTTTTAACATTTCTATCTTTATCCCATCAATCCCGGCTGCCTTACCCCCTTTCATTTTACCTACTGCCTCACAAACTTCCCCCACACTCACAACTGGCTCTTCCTCACTCCTACAAGATGTTATTCCTCCTTGCCCTATACACGAAATCACAGCTTCCCTATCTTCTTCAACATTTAACAATTCCTCAAAATATTCCCTCCATCTTCCCAATACCTCTAACTCAACATTTAATAACTCTCCTCTCCTATTTTTAACTGATAAATCCATTTGTTCTCTAGGCTTCCTTAACTTGTTAATCTCACTCCAAAACTTTTTCTTATTTTCAAGAAAATTTGTTGATAACATCTCACCCACTCTCTCATTTGCTCTTTTTACATTGCTTCACCACTCTCTTAACCTCTCTCTTTTTCTCCATATACTCTTCCCTCCTTGCATCACTTCTACTTTGTAAAAACTTCTCATATGCTAACTTTTTCTCCCTTACTACTCTCTTTACATCATCATTCCACCAATCGCTCCTCTTCCCTCCCGCACCCACTTTCCTGTAACCACAAACTTCTGCTGAACACTCTAACACTACATTTTTAAACCTACCCCATACCTCTTTGACCCCATTGCCTATGCTCTCATTAGCCCATCTGTCCTCTAATAGCTGTTTGTATCTTACCCTAACTGCCTCCTCTTTTAGTTTATAAACCTTCACCTCTCTCTTCCCTGATGCTTCTATTCTCCTTGTATCCCATCTGTCTTTTACTCTCAGTGTAGCTACAACTAGAAAGTGATCTGACATATCTGTGGCCCCTCTATAAACATGTACATCCTGAAGTCTACTCAACAGTCTTTTATCTACCAATACATAATCCAACAATCTACTGTCATTTTTCCCTACATCATATCTTGTATACTTATTTATCCTCTTTTTCTTAAAATATGTATTACCTATAACTAAACCCCTTTCTATACAAAGTTCAATCAAAGGGCTCCCATTATCATTTACACCTGGCACCCCAAACTTACCTACCACACCTTCTCTAAAAGTTTCTCCTACTTTAGCATTCAGGTCCCCTACCACAATTACTCTCTCACTTGGTTCAAAGGCTCCTATACATTCACTTAACATCTCCCAAAATCTCTCTCCTCTACATTCCTCTCTTCTCCAGGTGCATACACGCTTATTATGACCCACTCTGAAACCTCCTTGCTCATCTGCAGTCCTACATTCTGTCTTACCTCTAATTCTTTCAATTATGACCCTACTGTACACTTTTCCTGGTATACTCAGTAAACTTATTCCTCTATAATTTTTACAATCTCTTTTGTCCCCCTTCCCTTTATATAAAGGGACTGTACATGCTCTCTGCCAATCCCTAGGTACCTTCCCCTCTTTCATACATTTATTAAACAAAAGTACGAACCACTCCAACACTATATCCCCCCCTGCTTTTAACATTTCTGTCATGATCCCATCAGTTCCAGCTGCTTTACCCCCTTTCATTCTACGTAATGCCTCACGTACCTCCCCCACACTTACATTCTGCTCTTCTTCACTCCTAAAAGATGGTATACCTCCCTGGCCAGTGCATGAAATTACCACCTCCCTTTCTTCCTCAACATTTAAAAGTTCCTCAAAATATTTTTACCATCTACCTAATACCACCCTCTCCCCATCTACTAACTCCCCTACTCTGTTTTTAACTAACAAATCCATATGTTCCCTAGGCTTTCTTAACTTGTTTAACTCACTCCAAAATTTTTTCTTATTTTCATTAAAATTTCTTGACAGTGCCTCTCCCACTCTATCATCTGCTCTTCTGTTGCACACTCTCACCACTATCTTCACCTTTCTTTTATTCTCCATATACTCTGCTCTTCTTCTAACACTTCTGCTTTGTGAAAACCTCTCATAAATTAACTTTTTCTCTTTTATCACACCCTTTACTTCATCATTCCACCAATCACTCCTCTTTCCTCCTGCCCCCACCCTCCTATAACCACAAACTTCTGCCCCATATTCTAATACTGCATTTTTAAAACTCATCCAACCCTCTTCAACCCCCCCACTACTCATCTTTGCACTATCCCACCTTTCTGCCAATAGTCGCTTATATCTCACCCGAACTTCCTCCTCCCTTAGTTTATACACTTTCACTTCCCTCCTACTTGTTGCCACCTTCCTCTTGTCCCATCTACCTCTTACTCTAACTGTAGCTACAACTAAATAATGATCCGATATATCAGTTGCCCCTCTATAAATATGTACATCCTGGAGCCTACCCATCAACCTTTTATCCACCAATACATAATCTAACAAACTACTTTCATTACGTGCTACATCATACCTTGTATATTTATTCATCCTCTTTTTCATAAAATATGTATTACTTACTACCAAATCTCTTTCTACACATAGCTCAATTAAAGGCTACGCATTTACATTTACCCCTGGCACCCCAGATTTACCTACTGCTCCCTCCACAACATTTTTACCCACTTTAGCATTGAAATCCCCAACCACAAGTACTCTCACACTTGGTTCAAAACTCCCCATGCATTCACTCAACATTTCCCAAAATCTCTCTCTCTCTCTCTCTCTCTCTCTCTATACTTCTCTCTTCTCCAGGTGCATATACACTTATTATATCCCACTTTTCACATCCAACCTTTATTTTACTCCACATAATCCTTGAATTAATACATTTATAGTCCCTCTTTTCCTGCCATATCGTATCCTTCAACATTATTGCTACTCCTTCTTTAGCTCTAACTCTATTTGAAACCCCTGACCTAATCCCATTTATTCCTCTCTACTGAAACTCTCCCACCCCATTCAGCTTTGTTCCACTTAAAGCCAGGAAATCCAGCTTCTTCTCATTTATAACATCCACAATCATCTCTTTCTTATCATTTGCACAACATCCACGCACATTCAGACTTTCCACTTTGACAATTTTCTTCTTCTTATTCTTTTTAGTAATCTTTACAGGAAAAGGGGTTACTAGCCCATTGTTCCCGGCATTTTAGTTGACTTTTAAAACACACATGGCTTACGGAGGAAAGATTCTTATTCCACTTCCTCATGGATATAAAAGGAAAAGTAATAAGACCAAGAACTATTAAGATAAAATCAAAGAAAACTCAGATGAGTGTGTATAAATAAACGTGTACATGTATGTATAGTGTGACCTAAGTGTAAGTAGAAGTAGCAAGACATACCTGTAATCTTGCATATTTATGAGACAGACAAAAGACACCAGCAATCCTACCATCATGTAAAACAATTACAGGCTTTCGTTTTACACTCACTTGGCAGGACGGTAGTACCTTCCTGGGTCGTTGCTGTCTACCAACCTCCTACCTGTTACTATTACTACCTATTACAGGTACAGACTCTTAAATCTTGGTGCCTTGAAGCTAGAAATCTCTCAGAACCAGACATTTAAAAAAAAAATTATTTGAAATTGAATGTCAAAGTGGTGCTGTACAGCACCACTTTGACATTAATGATTAAGGGAATATGGGGGTAAGTGGTGGGAGTTAGTAGGTAGGTGACAGGCGTAGGCAGTAGGAGGGGTGAGTGCGGAGGTAGGTAGGTAATGTGCTAGGAGGGATGAGTGTGGAGGTCGGTAAGGTAATGTGAGGTCACTGGTGACCACACCTTCACCTCTCATTACTCTACCCGCCACACTACTCACGCTCTAACTACTTTAACTAAACATAAATAATGGAAATAAGAATAAATAACGGGGACAGTGAATATTACTATTCTACTCACACAGTTTATTATTAAGTCCTTGTACAATAATATATTTGGGAACAGGAGTACATCATTGGTTTAGATAAATGGGATGGTATGTATAAGCGGTGAGACAGGGAACACAATCAACTTGACGAAAATGAATATAACTTACAAATAGTACAGAAGACAGTTCACTACAGGAACTAAGCCACAGGTCCCAAGACCTACACAGCACGAGTACTGCTCCAAGCCAGTACTCTGCCCAATGTCTCCAACAGTCTCCTCCAGAGACTTCAGCAGCCTTCTCCCGAGCCCTGCACCCCAGCAGCAGCTCCGCTCGAATCTCCTGGTCATGCTCTTCCTTGGGCTTTTATGGTGGTCCAAGCACCCTCCACAACCACGTGTACGACCTGATGCCTAGGTCTGACGCCGTCAAAAACAAAAGACCTCAGACATGGGCGTGGCTACAGACGTTTGCCAAGGCAAGGTGTGACCATATAATTGGTTAAATTAGGTCTCCCCAGAGACCTCACAAGCCCAGCTGAACTACATCACATCCCCCTTTCTCCCCCAATTTAAAATGTCTGAGAACTAGGACAATTTGTCCTAGTTATTAGACTATTTTAATCCTAACCCCTTAACCCTTTGACTGTTTCAGGCCCCTCTCTGAAACTGTCATTCTATGTCGCTCAATTTTTAAAAAAAAAAAAAATTATTTTTTCTTATGAAATGATAGAGAATCTTTTCCCAATGGTAATGACACCAAAAGTTCGAAATTTGGTCGAAAACTCGTGGAATTATGGTCCCGCGAAGTTAGCGGTCTCGGCGACATATGCGTATCGGCGATTTCGCCGACTTTGAGCCCAATTTTCAGCCAATTCCATTGTTCCAGTTGACCAAACTCATAGCTATTTCTTTAGAACTCCATTTTATCTATCAGCTGAGGACAAGAAACCTCCCATTTACTAATTTGGACTACCCAATATGGTGGTCAGAAATTGGCAATTTGGCCAATTTCACGCAAAATAAAAAAGATGCCAATTTCAAAATAGGGTCCAGAATAAACGAGATAGACATTCGTGGCACTAAAATAACATATGCTCTGTTCATTAGTCACATCTCTAGGCCCCTCTTATATTATTATTGCTTTCTATTTTGATTTTTTATTCATACAAAAATATACAAAATTTACTGTTATGCAGACGACTGCATTATTGTAAAAATGATATAAATAATATCAGTGCACTAGTGAAAGAATATTAGACTCCCTAGTTGACGTGTATTGGACGTGTGGTGTGATTTATTTACTCTTCAACATTGGTAAAAATCGAACATTTTCGCTACTTTGAGCTTAGTTTCAAGGTCGTTTTCATCTTAAAAGTAATGAAAATCATCTCTATTTCTGTAATATCTTTTCCATTTTATCACCTAAGACCATGAAAACGCGAATACAACGATAAATACTATACGAAAATACACCTCAAAGTCGGCGTTTTATTCCAAAAAAACGATCAGTTTTTTTTTTCTCATTACGCAATGTGTGCTGCAGGATTTTTTTTATGTGGTGCACACTGACCACACAGACCCATTCTCTCACATGTGGGCCTACCAGCTTTCTCCCACTTGATTTGAAGCCGCTAGAATTATTGAGTATATATATGTCAGAAACATTGGCTCGTAAGACGTATTTATACGTCGAAAACAGTCAAAGGGTTAATTCTATTACAATACAAAGACAAAATTATACATAATACAAAATTACATATATTTCCCTCAACTTCCCATCTACCACAAGGAAGCGTAATCAGTACACCTCGCAGTTGGCCAGCATAATAGTTGCTCTCTGGTGCAAAGCCTCCTTACCCGTCATTTCTCCTTAAACCTAAATATCGGGCTCCAGTGCCTTCCCTACTTCTACTAGAAATGCACTAGCCAATGCTAGTCATCCTCGCACGTTAACCATTGGGCCAAACCTCTCTAGGCTTCTATGGCGTGGAAAACTGCTCCAACGGGTTGCATTCTTTCAAGTAACTGCAACTGGACCACTTCACGACCACCAAGGTCGCATTTTCGGCACACTTCACATGCACACTACAACATCTGAAAATCGAGACAGGGCAGGCATCGCAGCTAAGACCCTCCATTATCCTATGCCACTACTAGGATTCACTGGCCTCATAAAACAAGGCGGCCATAAACACTGGACCGTATTCAATGTCACCTTATTTCACACAGGTAACACTAACACTTCTGGCAAGTCAAAGTAGGCTGGGGACATCACACACTCTCAATTGTCTGTCATGGCTGGCAGGACATCCCCGCATACCAGTCGTACAGGTCGACCAGCAAGGCAGGATACACCTCCATACCGCCCTTGATACCAGGCTGGTCCCAGCAGCTGGAGTCCATCTCCGCGGCTCACGTCCTTCCACATCTCCGAGGATGGCAGCTCCATCATAGACTCTCTTATCCTGGCACACCAGCCAGAATCCCTCATACACCACTGCAGCATCACCGCCATCTCCTCCTCTTGAGCTAGGCAGCATCACAGCACGGCCACAGCATATCCATCATCACAGCACGGCCGTATCACAGCAGCACACAGCACGGCCACAGCATCGCAGCACGGCTACAACATCGCAGCACGGTCCCAGCATCACAGCACGGCCGCAGCGTCTCAGCATCACCACACGGCCGCAGCATCTCAACAGCACGGCCACAGCATAGCAGACAGCATCACAGCACAGCCACAGCATAGCAGACAGCATCACAGCACGGCCCCAGCATAGCAGACAGCATCACAGCACGGCCACAGCATCACAGCAGCCGACATCAGCAGTAGCAGGCTATGGTCAGTTGCTCGAGGTGAGGTGAGGTCACTTCAGGTCATCAACAGCAGGTATGGTCACCCATCCCTGGCAACTGCGGGTAACTGGCGGTCCGCAGGTGATGGTCACAGAGGCTGGGTGACGCAGACAGACACCCACTACACCGGATGACAGACCAGGGTAGCAATACATCTACTGGGGCACATCAGCTGGGTGACTGGGCACATCAGGTGGATAATAATCATGGGCATCTCTTCAGTGGGTGACAGTTGTGGGCTAGTCTTCCAAGGCGGGCTGGGTGACTTCTCATTCCTCTGTAAATATTCAATTTCGGCCAGTAATTGCTTCCCCCAAAAGTCTCACCCAAATACTGATATTCTCCACCATTTATCTCAAACCAACAACCAACTCCACCAAATATAATAATACAACCAAGCAATTATTCAGACCCACTGTCAAGAAAAGGTCAGTTAAGGTCACTAGGATTATAATATCATTATAATAACACAAAATCAAATGGTAGCAAATGGTAGCATAAGTATAACCGAGCAGTCAAAAATAAGGCACATGGGACTGGTTCCTACTATAAAAATAATAAGAACCACCACCGCTTAGACACCATGTCATGTAGGGGGGGTAATGATTAGGGGAATATGGGGGTAAGCGGTGGGAGTTAGTAGGTAGGTGACAGGCGTAGGCAGTAGGAGGGGTGAGTGCAGAGGTAGGTAGGTAATGTGCTAGGAGGGATGAGTGTGGAGGTCAGTAAGGTAATGTGAGGTCACTGGTGACTACACCTTCACCTCTCATTACTCTACCCACCACACTACTCACCCTCTCACTACTTTAACTAAACATAAATAATGGAAAGAAGAATAAATAACAGGGACAGTGAATATTACTATTCTACTCAAACACAGTTTATTATTAAGTCCTTGTACAATAATATATTTGGGAACAGGAGTAGATCATTGGTTTAGATAAATAGGATGGCATGTATAAGCAGTGAGACAGGGAACACAATCAACTTGACAAAAATGAATATAACTTACAAATAGTACAGAAGACAGTTAACTACAGGAACTAAGCCACAGGTCCCAAGACCT
Organism: Cherax quadricarinatus; assembly: GCF_038502225.1. Taxonomy (NCBI): domain Eukaryota; kingdom Metazoa; phylum Arthropoda; class Malacostraca; order Decapoda; family Parastacidae; genus Cherax; species Cherax quadricarinatus. The sequence continues at coordinate 2,408,093 of NC_091297.1, forward strand.
ACACAGCACGAGTACTGCTCCAAGCCAGTACTCTGCCCAATGTCTCCAACAGTCTCCTCCAGAGACTTCAGCAGCCTTCTCCCGAGCCCTGCACCCCAGCAGCAGCTCCGCTCGAATCTCCTGATCATGCTCTTCCTTGGGCTTTTATGGTGGTCCAAGCACCCTCCACAACCACGTGTACGACCTGACGCCTAGGTCTGACGCCGTCAAGAACAAAAGACCTCAGACGTGGGTGTGGCTACAGACGTTTGCCAAGGCAAGGTGTGACCATATAATTGGTTAAATTAGGTCTCCCCAGAGACCTCACAAGCCCAGCTGAACTACATCACAAACAGGTAGGAGGTTGGTAGTCAGCAACCACCCAGGGAGGTACTACCGTCCTGCTAAGTGAGTGTAAAACGAAAGCCTGTAATTGTTTTACATGATGGTAGGATTGCTGGTGTCTTTTGTCTGTCTCATACCTGTAATCTTGCATATTTATGAGACACACAAAAGACACCAGCAATCCTACCATCATGTAAAACAATTACAGGCTTTCGTTTTACACTCACTTGGCAGGACGGTAGTACCTCCCTGGGTGGTTGCTGTCTACCAACCTCCTACCTGTTACTATTACTACCTATTACAGGTACAGACTCTTAAATCTTGGTGCCTTGAATCTAGAAATCTCTCAGAACCAGACATTTAAAAAAAAAATTATTTGAAATTGAATGTCAAAGTGGTGCTGTACTTAGCAAGTGGCATCAGTTTGTACTTTTGCCCTGCTTAAACTGAACTAAATGAAATGAAATCCAGAAGCAATTTTTGCACCAAATTGTGCACTAGTTGGGCAGAGCCAACCCCAGATGCTCTCTGATCATCTGTTGGGTTTGTAGGATCAAACCTTAAGTGTTAATCTATACTTTTTTCATTTAGAGAGGATAGAACAAAATATGATGATGTATAACCCCTTTCCTAGGGGTTGCCCTAGGAAAGGTTAAAGGGAGAAAGTAAAGGAGGTTTTGTGTGAAAGGGGCTTGGACATCCAGCAGGTGTGTTTACCTGGAGTTTACCTGGAGAGAGTTCCGGGGGTTAACGCCCCCGCGGCCCGGTCTGTGACCAGGCCTCCTGGTGGATCAGAGCCTGATCAACCAGGCTGTTACTGCTGGCTGCACGCAAACCAACGTACGAGCCACAGCCCGGCTGATCAGGAACCGACTTTAGGTGCTTGTCCAGTGCCAGCTTGAAGACTGCCAGGGGTCTGTTGGTAATCCCCCTTATGTATGCTGGGAGGCAGTTGAACAGTCTCGGGCCCCTGACACTTATTGTATGGTCTCTTAACGTGCTAGTGACACCCCTGCTTTTCATTGGGGGGATGTTGCATCGTCTGCCAAGTCTTTTGCTTTCGTAGTGAGTGATTTTCGTGTGCAAGTTCGGTACTAGTCCCTCTAGGATTTTCCAGGTGTATATAATCATGTATCTCTCCCGCCTGCGTTCCAGGGAATACAGGTTCAGGAACCTCAAGCGCTCCCAGTAATTGAGGTGTTTTATCTCCGTTATGCGTGCCGTGAAGGTTCTCTGTACATTTTCTAGGTCAGCAATTTCACCTGCTTTGAAAGGTGCTGTTAGTGTGCAGCAATATTCCAGCCTAGATAGAACAAGTGACCTGAAGAGTGTCATCATGGGCTTGGCATCCCTCATTTTGAAGGTTCTCATTATCCATCCTGTCATTTTTCTAGCAGATGCGATCGATACAATGTTATGGTCCTTGAAGGTGAGATCCTCCGACATGATCACTCCCAGGTCTTTGACGTTGGTGTTTTGCTCTATTTTGTGGCCAGAATTTGTTTTGTACTCTGATGAAGATTTAATTTCCTCGTGTTTACCATATCTGAGTAATTGAAATTTCTCATCGTTGAACTTCATATTGTTTTCTGCAGCCCACTGAAAGATTTGGTTGATGTCCGCCTGGAGCCTTGCAGTGTCTGCAATGGAAGACACTGTCATGCAGATTCGGGTGTCATCTGCAAAGGAAGATACGGTGCTGTGGCTGACATCCTTGTCTATGTCAGATATGAGGATGAGGAACAAGATGGGAGCGAGTACTGTGCCTTGTGGAACAGAGCTTTTCACCGTGCCTGCCTCGAACTTTACTCTGTTGACTACTACTCTCTGTGTTCTGTTAGTAAGGAAATTATAGATCCATCGACCGACTTTTCCTGTTATTCCTTTAGCACGCATTTTGTGCGCTATTACGCCATGGTCACACTTGTCGAAGGCTTTTGCAAGGTCTGTATATATTACATCTGCATTCTCTTTGTCTTCTAGTGCATCTAGGACCTTGTCATAGTGATCCAATAGTTGAGACAGACAGGAGCGACCTGTTCTAAACCCATGTTGCCCTGGGTTGTGTAAATGATGGGTTTCTAGATGGGTGGTGATCTTGCTTCTTAGGACCCTTTCAAAGATTTTTATGATATGGGATGTTAGTGCTATCGGTCTGTAGTTCTTTGCTGTTGCTTTACTGCCCCCTTTGTGGAGTGGGGCTATGTCTGTTGTTTTTAGTAACTGTGGGACGATCCCCGTGTCCATGCTCCCTCTCCATAGGATGTGAGCATGTTGGATAGGAGTGAGTGGAAATAAGTGGTTTTTAAAATTTGACATCTTTTTAGAGTGTGACCAAGGTAACATTTATGAAGAGATTCAGGGAAACTGGTTAGCCAGACTTGAGTCCTGGAGGTGGGGAAATCAAGTACCTTAATTCTGAAGGAGAGGGTGAGATGTTACTGTTTAGAGGGTCATCAAAACTGTGATGTCATTTCCCTTCTGGCAAGACAGTAATTGAGTGAATGAGTCTTTAATTTCTTGAGTCATCCTACTCTGCCTGAGGTATCCCAGCAAGTGAGCACGTCTCCCGTGTTATCCCAGTGCTTAACAGAATAGGGAATAGCATATGGAGGTACAAATAAGAATGAGAACTATGGCTATAGTTTACGTAATATCATAAAAGGGCTAGAGTACAACATATCCTGATGGACATTTACATAATATAACAATTGACCTATTGAGACTTATTACCAGGGGTAAAGGTAGATGTTGTCAGTAACACGGACTAGTACTCACTCTTAATTCACTGACCAGCTGACCCAAGAGTCCCAATGCGTGGTCCACTGCACACGCGGCTGTCCAGAATTCTCGCTCCCTGGACCTGTCACCAACAACCCCCTTGCTCAGCTGTTCCCTGGGCTTATATGATAGTCCAAGCACCCCTCCCCCCCACAATGAAGTGTGCGCACATGTTGTTGATCTGACACCGAGGTCTGACACCATCCAGAACAAAAGACCTCGGTCTTAAGCCGAAAAGGCGTGGTTGACAGAACGTTTGCCAAGGCAAGGTGTGACCATATAATTGGTTAAATTAGGTCTCCACAGAGACCTCACAAGCCCAGCTGAACTACATCACAGTGGGAGATGGCTGGAGTATTAAAAAAAATAATAAAAACAGACTAATGTTTAATGAAAGAATAAGGAAAATAGTGGAGGTGAACTGTGGCCTATGATAGGGTACCTGATTTTATTTAGTCCCTCAAAATTAAGAAATTCGGAAAACCAGCATGATTTAAGGGCCTGTATGCAGTACTACTATTATAGTCTTACAGTTTTAACTCTAACAGTTTAATTACTCTGTATAATATTGAATACCTTGAGTATATTTGGAAGGTTTTCCTGGGAGTCATTGCCCCCATAGCCTTGTCTATGACCAGGCCTTGCAATTTTTTTTAATTTGTTAATTAAAATATGCATTTTTTAATTTAGTAGTTATTAGAAGTTTGAAATGTGTTACCAATACTCAGGAAGGGAAGAAGTCAACAGAGGAAGGTAATAGTACGAATATTGAAGATACAGAAATTGGAGAACCACGTGGAGATGTAGAAATGGCACCTGTGTATCTAAGTCGCTTACTTCCAGTGTTTTGTCACACCTTCCAAGCTACAATGGTACATACTGTAAGGAAAGCTTCACTCAGTATACTTAGAAAAATGGTACACTATATTCCTGCTCCTTTGCTTCATCAGGTAAATATGTAATATATATATGTACGTATGTATATACAGTGGTACTTCGAGTTTTGAACAGCTCCTAACTCGAACAATTATGTAAGTGTATTTTTGTAAGTGCTTTTGTAAGTGTATTTTTGGGGGTCTGAAACAGACTAATCTAATTTACGTTATTCCTTATGGGAACAAATTCGTTCAGTAATGACACTCAAATAGCCTTCTGGAATGAATTAAGTTCGTAAATCGAGGTACCACTGTATATAAATATTGCAGGTTTGCAAGTTAATTTTATTAACTCTGAGCACTGTATAATATTTGAGAATTCACAAGCTTAAAATATGTTAAGATTATTCATAAAAATTTGCTTCTGTCATTGTAAAAACTTTTTTTTAGTACGTTTCTTTTTACTGGATGTCTACTAGTAATTATAGCTTATTGATATTGAAGGTTAATGTCACATGCATTTAGATAAATATACAGTAATTTGTGCCTATTATTTCTCTTCTGCAATGCTTCGGTTTTGGAACCTAACTTTAGCTCGTCCAGTTAATTATTTATTCATCGATTCCAGTTCGTTTATTGCTTCTTGTACAGTTCTTTTCTTTTTCAAATAAATATTTTCATTGTAGTTTTATTCTCATTCATAACTAAAATTGTAAATATTTTCTAGGCTTTTCATCTCTTGGGTATTAATTTAATTTGTGTAGGAACGTTGTATTTATGGAAACTATAACATTACATTTTCTCTTTTTGGTAGGTGTGTGGTGGCGAGGATGCAACTATTAGCACAACCACATATAGCACCAGCACTGCCACAAACACTGCCAATAACCTTTTAGGTTCTCAGCTAGTTGAAGTTATTGCTTTGGTCCTAGGCAATGAGGAGGATGAAGATGGTCATTTAGTTGCTCTGCAGATGGTGGATGATCTTCTAAGCAAAGCTGCACCATTGCTTTTAGAACATTGTGCACGCCTTGGTGTAATCAGTAAAGTGGGAATGCTGGCTGGCCCATCTGACCCACCTATTGAAGAATACACCCCTATAAAAGGGAAAGAGGAACAGGTATGTTTAAATCTCTTTCATTTTCTTAATGTAATAGTAAATCAAACGTTGAGGCTGTGATTGCTATACAGTGATACCATGCTATTTCCTACGTTTACATTCATATGCTGTGACCATTCTGTATAAGGTCCTATGGATTGACCTGTGAATTCATCCCATCACTTGTGAATCTGAATAGGTCTTCTTCCACAGTGAGCCAACCAGTACTCCATTTAAAACAAACAAAAAAGAAAATTTTCTATTTCATATACAGCCTCTCCTCACTTAATGACGGAGTTCCTTTCCTAAGACCATGTCAGTAAATGAATTCGTCGATATTGTTTTAATGTCACCTTTGCACTATTTATAACATATTTAGTATATTTTTAAATGTTTATACTGTAGTGTACTGTATATGTAGAATAGAGGAAATAAGCTCTAATATACATTATTTAGCTTTGCATACTGGTCAGAGAGCCCATCGAAAATAACTAACCAAAAAAGGGACAATACCGTGACTGGAACGATACACAAATAACCCGCACGTGAAAGAGAGAAGCTTACGACGACGTTTCGGTCCGACTTGGACCATTTACAAAGTCATACTTACCAGAAGTGGAGCAGGACGGCTATATATAGGCAGGAAGAGGTGGTGGTAGTAGTACTAGTAGTACAAGAAAGGCATATAATACCGACAAGATGAAATCAAGACACATGCGCAACACCCGGGCACCCCTATCGTAGACGTTTCGCCATCCAGCCAGCCACTGGATGGCGAAACGTCCACAACAAAGACACCCAGACACTGCACATGTGTCTCAATTTCATCAGTAGTAGTAGTAGTAGTAGTAGTAGTAGTAGAAGAGGTAGTAGTAGTAGAAGAGGTAGTAGTAGTGGTAGTGGTAGAAGTGGGGAAAAAGGAGGACGAGCCAGTCAAATACAAAGGAAGGGGAGCACTGCAAGTGAGCTAGGTGCCCACAGAGGGAGAGCAAGCGCACAGAGGTGCGTGAAATAAATGAAGAAGGAACAGAAACATGAGACAGAAGAGAGAAAGACAACCCAGAGGAGAAAAAGGAAAGAGGAAAGGGGAAGAGGGAGAAGAAGAAAAAGAAAAAGAAAAAATGAGGAGTCAGGTTAAGTCACGGGTGTTCTGAAGTTTGGAGCATTTTACAGTGTAGTGGAAGAGGAAGGCATCTACAGAGACGAAGCCAGGCTAAGATTCATACAAGGAAAGTTGTGTACTAGAGAGGATTCAACTAGACGGCGACTGTTCGAGTTGGAAGTAGGGAAGACAGTTTTAGCAGAAGACCAGTCAATAGGATGGCTATGATCTCTGAAGTGACAGAAAAGAGCATTGTTAGTGTCGGCAAGCCTAACACTATTTTTGTGCTCCCTAAGTCTATCAGAAAGAGATCGAGCAGTTTCTCCGAAGTATTGAAGAGGACAGGAGGAGCAAGAAATAGAGTAGACACCAGGAACATCTGTAGAGGGAGGAGAGGTATGAACGAGATTAGTGCGAAGAGTGTTAGTCTGGCGGAAGGTAAGCTTGATGTCTAAGGGACAGAGAGAATTGTTGAGATTAGAAAGACCGGAAATGTAGGGAAGGCAGAGGATAGAAGAGTTCCCAGGAGTAGAGAGTTTGGGAGAGAAGAAATTACGTTTAGCACGTGAGATGGCAGAGTCTATGAAATGGGAAGGGTAGCCAAGATGGGAAAACGAATTATGAAGAGTGGAAATCTCTGCTGGAAGGAACTGAGGATCACAGATGCAGAGGGCACGGAGAAAGAGGGAGATAAGAACACTTTTCTTGACAGGGGAAGCATGATAAGAAAAGTAGTGAATGTACATGCCACTGTGCATAGGTTTTCGGTAAACGGAAAAGGAAAAACCTGTATCTGAGCGGTGGACATGGACATCAAGGAAAGGAAGCAAGGAATTAGATTCCCATTCAGCTTTAAACTTAATGGAAGGGGCAAGATTATTAAGAGCTTCAAGAAAAGGTTGGAAGAGACTGGAGTCATGAGGCCACAGAGCAAAGATGTCATCCACATAGTGGAGCCAGATTGAAGGTTGCACATCGAGGGTAGGAAGAAGAACAGTCTCGCACCTCTGTGCGCTTGCTCTCCCTCTGTGGGCACCTAGCTCCCTTGCAGTGCTCCCCTTACTTTGTATTTGACTGGCTCGTCCTCCTTTTTCCCCACTTCTACCACTACCACTACTACTACCTCTTCTATTACTACTACTACTACTACTACTACTACTATTGATGAAATTGAGACACATGTGCGGCGTCTGGGTGTCTTTGTTGTGGACGTTTCGCCATCCAGTGGCTGGCTGGATGGCGAAACGTCTACGATGGGGGTGCCTGGGTGTTGCGCATGTGTCTTGATTTCATCTTGTCGGTATTATATGCCTTTCTTGTACTACTACTACTACTACTACCACCACCTCTTCCTGCCTATATATAGCCGTCCTGCTCCACTTCTGGTTAGTGTGACTTTGTAAATGGTCCAAGTCGGACCGAAACGTCGTCGTAAGCTTCTCTCTTTTATGTGCGGGTTATTTGTGTATAGCCCATCGTAAGCCTGAGTCATTGGTAAATCAGTACTTTGCTAAGTGAGGAGAGGTTGTAATGTACAAATGTTAATTCTGTACATGCATTTCACCTGTCAGATGGCATTGCTTATTTACGTATTATACAAGAAAAACAATGTGCATGGGAAGGATGGAGGAAACCTGCTCCATCACCCAAGAAAATGCATGCAATATTGTATTTTGCTGGAAATAATTGCGGAAGGTGCCTACATCCACATATCAAAATGATCTAAATGCATTCTTATAATCTGAGTGCCATAATTTTCTGAATAAAAAATATTAAATTACATGAAAGAACCCTTTAACTGTCAAACCATAGGTCTACGCTTTACTGCTAGTGTCTGAACATTTTGAAAAATAAAAAAAAAGTTAATTTTCTATGTGTGAAAAGACAAAACTTTGTTTTCAGGGTCAATACTTACCAAGATATAAAGTGGCAAAGTTGGCACTAGTTGCTCACATGATGGCAGCGTAAAGTCCTGCCACGTGCAGAAATGTTGCAAATGTATCATTTTTTCCATTTTTTAATTTGCTTAGTTTCTTAGTTTTTTATGGTATGGAGGTGGGAAGTACCTGACCTGCACTTTAAAGGAGTGGTTTGGGATATTTGCTGTGCCTCTGTAGAGAGAGTGATTATGTGTGAATGATGGTGAAAGTGTTTCTTGTTTTGGGTCACCCTGCCTCAGTGGGAGGTGGCCAATTTTACACAAAATTAAAAAAAAAATCCAATTATAAAAATAGCCCCTTCCCTACCAACAAAGAAAAAAAAACTATAGAATTTCAGTCACTAAAACATTTCCGCTATTTGTTAATCACATCCCAGGCCTCTCCTATATTACACTTGCCTTCTATTTTGAATTCATCATACAAAAAATTGGATTTTTTCAAGTTGGCTATCTCCCACCAAGGCAGGGTGACCCAAAAAGAAAGAAAATCCCCAAAAAGAAAATACCTTCATCATCATTCAACACTTTCACCTCACTCACACATAATCACTGTTTTTGCAGAGGTGCCCAGAATACAACAGTTTAGAAGTATTTTTTTTTTCTCAAGTCGGCCGTCTCCCACCGAGGCAGGGTGACCCAGAAAACAAAGAAAATCCCCAAAAAGAAAATGCTTTCATCATCATTCAACACTTTCACCACACTCACACATTATCACTGTTTTTGCAGTGGTGCTCAGAATACAACAGTTTAGAAGCATATACATATAAAGATACACAACATATCCTCCAAACTGCCAATATCCCAAACCCTTCCTTTAAAGTGCAGGCATTGTACTTCCCATTTCCAGGACTCAAGTCCGACTATATGAAAATAACCGGTTTCCCTGAATCCCTCCACTAAATATTACCCTTCTCTCACTCCGACAGATTGTCAGGTCCCTCTGAATAATACTTTTATTAACTCCACACCTTCTCCTAATTTCCACACTCCGAATTTTCTGCATAATATTTACACCACACATTGCCCTTAGACAGGACATATCCACTGCCTCCAACCGCCTCCTTGCTGCAGCATTTACAACCCAAACTTCACACCCATATAAGATTGTTGGTACTACTATAATTTCATACATTCCCTTCTTTGCTTCCATAGATAACATTTTTTACTTCCACATATACCTCAATGCACCACTCACCTTTTTTCCTTCATCAGTTCTATGATTAACCTCATCCTTCATAAATCCATCCTCTGACACGTCAACTCCCAAATATCTGAAAACATTCACTTCTTCCATACTCCTCCTCCCCAATTTGATATCCAATTTCTCTTTATCTAAATCATTTGATACTCTCAT
>NC_091297.1:2422566-2499170 GCF_038502225.1 Cherax quadricarinatus
AGAGTGTTGCATACATGTCTAACTCGTTAACTTATTGGTATCGTATACCATTTATGTGATATTTGTTTGACCTAGCAATATTTTGGCACCTTGGTCCAGGGATGAGCATGACCTACTTCTGCTAGTGGGCCCTGCTCACCTGTGAAGTTTTCTTCACCTGCTACAGCTCACTTCTTGATCTATACACTGCTTTGGTTGTCTCCAGTGTTACAATCTCCTATATTTTTGACAGTAATGATACCTAAGAGTCATGCATGTTTGGCATTCAGGTTTTTCTAACTTTGCATGTTACTGACCAGTTTCGCTTACATTTTCCTATTTTGTGAATTTCAATAAGCACTTGAACAGTATCATAGATATTAGCCTGAAAACTTCAGTGTATAAATATTTCATACTGTAAAAGTAAGGTATCTAACAAATAAGGGTGTATTCCAAAAGTCTGAAAATTACCTTTTCTGCCTCACCAAAAGAAGTTTTTTACGAAATAGTTTGTTTACATTGAAGAACCTTTATGTATGTTATTAGCAGAAGTCATAAGGAAGCATGTTATGTATCTTTTAGATAACTATCAAATTTTCCTTAGCTGTTTTGCTTCTCTCTCCATTGCATCTTTCTTATATATACCCAGTACTGTACTCATGCTTAAATGAATAGAATAATTTTTCTAGTTAATTTTATAACAAAATTGTACATTTTGTTTTTTACTTATACAGGAGTACGGTGCAATATTGCATTAAAAAGCATGACTTTGTTTTTTGTTAGATGCTGTTTTTAATGTTTTTGAAAACATGATGTACTTTTAACGTAACATTTCTTTCCTAAGCAGAGAACCGCAGTGAATTCTTAGAAAAGCTGCAGCGAGCCAAGTCAGCAGTCCGGCCAGGCAGCCCTAGTCAGCCGGTATTATCTACTCCAGGGCCTGCACGCTTAGTCATTGGAAATTGGTCACTTCAGTGCAAAAAAGTTTGTACACTATTATTAAAAACAGTTGATTTATGCTTTTATTTTATAAACACTAATTGTCTCACTAAGGTAGAGTAACTTAGAAATCGAAACACATTCATCATTATTCATAAATTAGCTGTTTTGCTGGAATTGTGCAAACATAATAATTCAAATGCCCCTTCAAATTGCAACATCCCCACCCTTCCAGCATACAGGCACTGTACTTCTCACCTCCAAGAACCAAGACTGTCTAACCAATTTCTCCTGAATCCTTTCATAAATGTTATCTTGCCAACACTTCCACAGCACATCAGTTCATAAAATCACTCTTCTCCTCTCACTTCATCTGACACCCTCATATAAGTGTGCTGGATGCTCAAGCCACTAGCACTCAAAAATTTGTTAACCTCTCTTCTCAACCCTTCAAGGATGATCTCACATTCATCGCTTTCCTGTTAAAAGGGGAGTGTTAATATGACATGACATTGGTGAATCCCTTGTGCTTGCCACGCTATTTGCTCTAGCTGGCGCTCAGTTGAACTGGTGCTCCCACAAGGTACTAAGTGGCCCCAGATTTTTTTAATACTGCGCTCACCGAGTGTTAAGACCTATTCTATGCTGACCAGGCATCTCAGGCCAATCATGCCAAACTTGGAGGTAGGAAAAATAAAACGTAGATCTATGTTTGGAGCGTTAGCAGTAAGAACGTAGATCTACGTTTTGACAGTTAAGGGGTTAAGCCATCTGTGATATTTTTTCAAAATTATATAATAAAAAACATGCTGCATAACATATAAACATGATAAATACACCCCACAGTAGAATATTAACATAAATATGAGACTTCCAGCAAGTGTGCATAAGAGGGTTAGATAGGAGTGAAAGGAGATGAATGGTTTTTTGGGACCTGACGAGCTGTTAGAGTGTGAGCAGGATGATATCTTGTGAAGGGATTCAGGGAAACCGGTTAGCCAGACTTGAGTCCTAGAAATGGGAAGTACAATGCCTGCACTTTAAAGGAGGGCAGTTTGGAGGGACATCTGAACTCTAATATCTGATCGTCTCTGCAAAGACAGTGATTATGTATGAGTGATGGTGAAAGTGTTGAATAAAGATGAAAGTTTTTTTCATTCTTTTTGGATCACCCTGCCTAGGTGGGAAACAGCCGACGTGTTAATAAAAAGGAGGGGGGGGGGATGTTTTTCCAATCGTCTTGTTGGAGTGTCAGAAAGAATAATGTTTTCTCTAGTTCAACACTAAAGAAAATGCATACACAGTAGTATTACTGGGGATAACTAGAAAATTATTTCTTTTGTAAGCCTTTGCTCAGAGCATTATTCCTTCTAAAAATGGTGTGTTACATGAGAATGGGAGTGTTGCTCTTTATTCATTCTACTGTACCAATGTGGAAACAACTTGTACACATTGTAAAGTGTTTGTATTATGGTATAAGCTTCACAGACATGGAAATGAACGTATATCAACCACAAGCAGATGCGTTCATCTGTTTGTTCACATACTCTGCATCTCTGTCGTCTCTCATTTACTTGTTCTCTTTTTCTTGTTTATTAGTTTTATCTCGTTTACTCACTTCTCACCCTACATTAAGACTACAAATATGCCTAGTTCTATTGCTAACTTAACCCTTTGAAAGAGTCCACCCCGTAGTTCTACAGCTTTGAAGTCAGGGTCCAAGCTGTAGTAGTACTATGTTATGAGCTCAGCTCACTCAGATAAGCTGTGAGCAGTAAATTTGGGCCTAGATATGAGAAAATGCATCTATGTGATAAGTGTGCACCATATAAAACAAATCCTGCAGCACACAGTGTATGAGAAAAAACTGCAACTGTGTTTTTGGATTAAAACAGCGACTTCGTGGTGAATTTTGTATGGTTTATACAGTTGTGTCTGCAGTTTCTTGGTCTTGTTGGATAGAATGGAAGATGTATTACAGAAATAGAGGTGATTTTGATTGGTTTTCGTAATGAAAATGTTTGATATTTACCAATGTTCAAGAGTGAACAAATCACATCACGCATCCAGTACACATCAGCTTGTGGGTTTAATGTGTGTTCGTGAATGCGCTGATATTATTTATACAATTATTACAATATTGCATAAGAGTAAATCTTCTATTTTTTGGTATGAATAAAAATTCTTTACGTGAATAAAAAATCAAAATGTAATTCAGCTGTAAAGCCTGGAAATGTAACTAATAAATAGAGGAAATGTTATTTTGGTGCCAGTATTGCCTGCATTGTTTATTCTGGACCCTGTTTTGAAATTGGAATATCTTGAGCTTTGTGTGAAATTGGCCAAATTACCAATTTCTGATCATTTTATTGGGTAGTTGATATAGTTGATTGGGGGATTTCTTGTTCTCGGTAGATAAATTGGAACACACACTAGCGAAATAGCTAACAATTTAGTCAGTTTTTCATCATATTTCGTACTTTTTGTTTTATTTCCTTCAGAGAAAGATTCTCTACCATTTCATAAGAAAAAACAGTTTTTTTTTTTTTTAATTCATGGACCTTGTGTAGAGTTTTCATATTGGGAGTTTGGACCCTCAACGGTTAATATAAGTTAGTGTAAACTTGTTGTCTGGCATTTATATGCATTTATAAGTGGAAAATGTGGCATTCCGCTTTTCGTCAATTTCTGCTTTAAGGCGGTAGCCTGGAACCTAACCTGCCATATAAATGGAGCCCTACTGTACATGAATTATACAGTATTTGTTTATTTACTTATTTTTATTTATTATTTATCTGTTTATTTTATTTATTTCAATCTATTTGTCTACAGGAGGGTGAATTGCACATTCACAACTCTGATGGGCAACAACAAGCTACCATCCTTCGTGAGGAACTCCCAGGATTCATCTTTGAGAGTAACCGCAACACAAAACATTCCTTCACTGCTGAAACATCTTTAGGGCCTGAATTCCATGCGGGGTGGACTGGTCGACGTGGAAAACGGTTCAGATCTAAGGTTGAGGCAATGAAGCAAAAGGTAGTGTTTCCATTTCTGTTATTTACCTGTTGTCTACCTCTTGAAGGTTCTGGGGATCATTGCCTTTCCTCCTGATTGATGACTTCATCAGTCAAGATATTGGGACTTACGGTATACTGTGCAACATAGGCCCTACAGCTGGGTTGATCAGGATTGGTTTTCCAGCACTTTGTCTAGTTCCCTTTTGAAGACAGCTAGGGATCTGATAATTGTTTTTAAATTTGAAGGGAAGATATTGAAAAGCCTAGGACCTTTTAAACTTATGAAGTTGTGAATTAGTTGGATTATTTTACACAGTCTATTGTGCTTTCAAGTGTTGTAATAATTTACCTCAATGTCTTGTCTTGGATCCATTACCTCAAGTACACTGAACCCACAATATAACAAACTTTTAAAATTATGGACAAAATCCATTGGTTAGATTGTACTTTTTAACTCTTTTTATTTTTCAATGTTTAATGGAGTTGAAGGTGGCAACAGCAAGTAAGAGGGAGGTGAAAGTGTATAAACTAAGGGAGGAGGAAGTTTGGGTGAGATATAAGCGACTATTCGCCGAAAGGTGGGCTACTGCAAAGATGAGTAGTGGGAGGGTTGAAGAGGGTTGGAATAGTTTTAAAAATGCAGTATATGAATCTGGGGCAGAAGTTTGTGGTTATAGGAGGGTGGGGGCAGGAGGAAAGAGGAGTGATTGGTGGAATGATGAAGTAAAGGGTGTGATAAAAGAGAAAAAGGTAGCTTATGAGAGGTTTTTACAAAGCAGAAGTGTTATAAGAAGAGCAGAGTACAGGAAGGCCCCACTTATACGGCGGGTTAGGTTCCAGGCTACCGCCGTAAAGCGGAAACCGCCGTAAAGTGGAACACCCTTTTTTTCCACTTACAAATGCATACAAACACTAGATAACAAGTTTACACTAACATATATTAAGTTAGCAATAGAACCAGGCATCAAAAAACAATAAAAAAGTACAATACACACATAGTGCACTCATTACTTACCTTAAAATATTTATAGTCTTAATCTAGGGTGAGACAAGTAGTATTTATTGTAAGAAATCAAGTGTGGTATGTATTGTAATAAGCCAGGCTACCTTACCAGGCCACCCCACCCACACATACTATTCTATGATATTTAAGCATCCCAGAGCGATAAAATGTATATACAGTTCACTCATTACTTACCTTAAAATATTTGTAGTCTTAATGTAGGGTCAGGAGTAAGTAAGTAATTATCAGAGTATATATAAAATATGAAATAACTTTTAAAAACATTTGAAATTTTGGAGTTTCCAGACAAAATGGAGAGACTTAGTGCTTACTGAGCTCATGGAGAATGTAAACAAACAGGGTGGGGCAGGGTGACCGTATTAGAAAGTCAGGTGGGGGGAGCCGTATAGTGAGTTTTGGTCATAATTTGAAATGTCCGTATTAGCGGAACGCCGTAAAGTGAAACGCCGTAAAGCGGGGCCTTCCTGTATATGGAGAGTAAAAGAAAGGTAAAGATAGTGTTGAGAGAGTGCAAAAGGAGAGCAGATGATAGAGTGGGAGAGGCACTGTCAAGAAATTTTAATGAAAATATGAAAAAATTTTGGAGTGAGTTAAGCAAGTTAAGAAAGCCTAGGGAAAGTATGGATTTGTCAGTTAAAAACAGAGTAGGGGAGTTAGTAGATGGGGAGATGGAGGTATTAGGTAGATGGCGAGAATATTTTGAGGAACTTTTAAATGTTAAGGAAGAAAGAGAGGCAGTAATTTCATGCATTGGTCAGGGAGGTATACCATCTTTTAGGAGTGAAGAAGAGCAGAATGTAAGTGTGGGGGAGGTACGTGAGGCATTACGTAGAATGAAAGGGGGTAAAGCAGCTGGAACTGATGGGATCATGACATAAATGTTAAAAGCAAGGGGGGATATAGTGTTGGAGTGGTTGGTACTTTTGTTTAATAAATGTATGAAAGAGGGGAAGGTACCTAGGGACTGGCAGAGAGCATGTATAGTCCCTTTATATAAAGGGAAAGGGGACAAAAGAGACTGTAAAAATTATAGAGGAATAAGTTTACTGAGTATACCAGGAAAAGTGTACAGTAGGGTTATAATTGAAAGAATTAAGAGGTAAGACAGAATGTAGGATTGCGGATGAGCAAGGAGGTTTCAGAGTGGGTAGGGGATGTGTAGATCAAGTGTTTACATGGAAGCATATATGTGAACAGTATTTAGATAAAGGTAGGGAAGTTTTTATTGCATTTATGGATTTAGAAAAGGCATATAGTCGGATTTGAGTCCTGGAAATGGGAAGTACAATGCCTGCACTTTAAAGGAGGGGTTTGGGATATTGGCAGTTTGGAGGGATATGTTTGTGTATCTTTATACGTATATGCTTCTAAGCTGTTGTATTCTGAGCACCTCTGCAAAAGCAGTGATAATGTGTGAGTGTGGTGAAAGTGTTGAATGATGATGAAAGTATTTTCTTTTTGGGGATTTTCTTTCTTTTTTGGGTCACCCTGCCTCGGTGGGAGACGGCTGACTTGTTGAAAAAAAAAAAATATGATAGAGTGCATAGAGGAGCAATGTGGCAGATGTTGCAAGTATATGGAATAGGTGGTAAGTTATTAAATGCTGTAAAGAGTTTTTATGAGGATAGTGAGGCTGAGGTTAGGGTGTGTAGAAGAGAGGGAGACTACTTCCCGGTAAAAGTAGATCTTAGACAGGGATGTGTAATGTCACCATGGTTGTTTAATGTATTTATAGATGGGGTTGTAAAGGATGTAAATGCTAGGGTGTTTGGGAGAGGGGTGGGATTAAATTTTGGGGAATCAAATTCAAAATGGGAATTGACACAGTTACTTTTTGCTGATGATACTGTGCTTATGGGAGATTGTAAAGAAAAATTGCAAAGGTTAGTGGATGAGTTTGGGAATGTGTGTAAAGGTAGAAAGTTGAAAGTGAACATAGAAAAAGAGTAAGGTAATGTGGGTATCAAATGATTTTGATAAAGAAAAAATGGATATCAAATTGGGGAGGAGGAGTATGGAAGAAGTGAATGTTTTCAGATACTTGGGAGTTGATGTGTCGGCGGATGGATTTATGAAGGATGAGGTTAATCATAGAATTGATGAGGGATAAAAGGTGAGTGGTGCTTTGAGGTATATGTGGAGTCAAAAAACGTTATCTATGGAGGCAAAGAAGGGAATGTATGAAAGTATAGTAGTACCAACACTCTTATATGGGTGTGAAGCTTGGGTGGTAAATGCAGCAGCGAGGAGACGGTTGGAGGCAGCGGAGATGTCCTGTTTAAGGGCAATGTGTGGTGTAAATATTATGCAGAAAATTCGGAGTGTGGAAATTAGGAAAAGTGTGGAGTTAATAAAAGTATTAGTCAGAGGGCAGATGAGGGGTTGTTGAAGTGGTTTGGTCATTTAGAGAGAATGGATCAAAGTAGAATGACATGGAAAGCATATAAATCTATAGGGGAAGGACGGAGGGGTAGGGGTCGTCGTCGAAAGGGTTGGAGAGAGGGGGTAAAGGAGGTTTTGTGGGCAAGGGGCTTGGACTTCCAGCAAGCGTGCATGAGCGTGTTAGATAGGAGTGAATGGAGACGAATGGTACTTGGGACCTGATGATCTGTTGGAGTGTGAGCAGGGTAATATTTAGTGAAGGGATTGAGGGAAACCGGTTATTTTCATATAGTTGGACTTGAGTCCTGGAAATGGGAAGTACAATGCCTGCACTTTAAAGGAGGGGTTTGGGATATTGGCAGTTTGGAGAGATATGTTGCGCCGCCTCTGCAAAAACAGTGATAATGTGAGAGTGTGGTGAAAGTGTTGAATGATGAAAGTATTTTCTTTTTGGGGATTTTCTGTCTTTTTTGGGTCACCGTGCCTCAGTGGGAGAGGGCCGACTTGATGAAAAAAAAAAAAATTGTAAATTATGCATACAGTACAATATTAGTTATACAGTAGAGTACTTTAGTCCATTTCTTCGTTATTTTTTAACAGTGTTCTGATTTAACAGGGACTCGAACATTCCTCCCTATTAATCCATTATACCGAGGGTTTACTAGTTCATTTTATTACATTATTGTGCATCTTTCTTGTCAATGTTACAAGAAAAATAGTTTGAGGGATTTTTTTTTTTCATCAGACCGGTCATATCCCACTGAGGCAGGGTGACCTAAAAAGAAAAATGAAAGTTTCTCTTTTTAACTTTAGTAATGTATGCAGGAGAAGGGGTTACCAGCCCCTTGCTCCTGGCATTTTAGTCGCCTCTTATGACATGCATGGCTTACAGAGGAAGAATTCTGTTCCACTTCCCCATGGAGAAGTTTGAGGGATTTTAGGTATATATTTCCAGTAATTTAGGTATTTAACCCCTTAATGCACCTCAGTGACTATTATTATCATTATTAATATGGCATCCTCAAGACTAATAAGACAGTCTTATTGATTTTAATGTCAGAATGGTTTACCACAACCCGTAAGAAATTCACGAAGCACTTGTAATATCCTGGATATTCTGATGATGATCTTTGTGAAGAGCCTTTCTCACTTTTTCAGTGTTGGCATCATGTTTTTGATGTTTATGGATGACCAGTGTGTTCATCATCCTCATCTGACATTTGTTTTGCTTTGAATTAACCCTTTGACTGT
This sequence comes from Cherax quadricarinatus, assembly GCF_038502225.1. Taxonomy (NCBI): domain Eukaryota; kingdom Metazoa; phylum Arthropoda; class Malacostraca; order Decapoda; family Parastacidae; genus Cherax; species Cherax quadricarinatus. The sequence goes on from NC_091297.1 coordinate 2,431,162, forward strand.
CGCGGCCGTATATATACATTTTACGAGGTGCCGTGTTTGACGTATATATACTCATAAATTCTAGCGGCTTCAAATCAAGCAGGAGAAAGCTGGTAGGCCCACATGTGAGAGAATGGGTCTGTGTGGTCAGTGTGCACCATATAAAAAAAATCCTGGAGCACGCAGTGCATAATGAGAAAAAAAAAACTCCGACCGTTTTTTTTAATTAAAATGCCGACTTTGTGGTCTATTTTCGTATAGTATTTATGGTTGTATTCTCGTTTTCTTGGTCTCATTTGATAGAATGGAAAACATATTACAGAAATAGAGGTGATTTTGATTGATTTTACTATAAAAAGAACCTAGAAATGGAGCTCAAATTAGGGGAAATGTTTGATTTTTGCCAATGTTCAAAAGTAAACAAATGATGCCATTGTCCAATAAATGTCCAACTAGCCATTCTAATATGCAGTCATGAATGGGTTGATGTTATTTATACAGTTATTACAGCATTGCAGTAGTCTGCATAATAGTAAGTCTAATATTTTTTGTTTGAATAAAAATTCAAAATAGAAAGCAAGAGTAATATCAGAAGGGCCTGGAGACGTGACTGATGAACAAAGAAAATGTTATTTTAGAGCCAGGAATGTCTGCATTGTTCATTCTGGACCTTATTTTGAAATTGTCATATTTTTTAGTTTTCGTGAAATTGGCCAAATTACAAATTTCTGACCACATTATTAGTTAGTTGAAATCAGTAAATGGGCAGTTTCTTGTATTCAATCGATAGAAAAAATGAAGTTCTAAAGAAATAGCTATGAGTTTGGGCGACTGGAACAATGGAATTAGCCGAAAATAGGGCTCAAAGTGGGCGAAATCGCCGATTTGTAAACAGCGCCGAGGTCGCTAACTTCGCGAGAGCATAATTCCGTCAGTTTTCCATCAAATTTCGTTTTTTTGGTGTCATTACAATCGGGAAAAGATTCTCTATCATTTCATAAGAAAAAATAATTTTTTTTTTTTTTAAATTTTGCGACACCAGGAGACACCTCAGGATTGGGGGTTGCGACAGTCAAAGGGTTAAGAAAACCATTTAAGACATTGTGTCCAACCCATTGCTTTGTTGCCAAATGCTTGCTGAAGCATTTTGCAAGTTTCACTAGCTAAAGTGTCCTAGGTAGAGAACACTGAAAAAGTACAGGAAAACATAAACAGAGTTTTCCAGTCGGCAGTAGAGAACAACATGACGTTCAACGGTGATAAGTTCCAGCTGCTCATGTATGGAAAGAATGAAGAACTCAAAAGGAACACTATGGAACACTCAAGAGGGTCTCCAAATAGAACGTAAGGAATACATAAAAGATCTGGTAATAATTCTTTTAACCCCTTGACTGTCACAGGCCCCTTTCTGAAACTGTCATTCTATGTCGATAAATTTTTGGAAAAAAAAAAAAAATATTTTATGAAATGATAGAGAATTTTTTCCCGATGGTACTGACACCAAAAGTACGAAATTTGGTCGAAAACTCACGGAATTACGCTCCCGTGAAGTTAGCGGTCTCGGCGACATATACGTATTGGCAATTTCGCCGACTTTGAGCCTTGTTTTTAGCCAATTCCGTTGTTCCAGTTGACCAAACTCATAGCTATTTCTTTAACTCCATTTTATCCATCAGTTGAGTACAAGAAAACCGCCCATTTACCAATTTGAACTACCCAATAAAGTGATCGGAAATTGGCAATTTGGCCAATTTCACACACATTAAAAAAGATGCCAATTTCAAAATAGGGTCCAGAATAAACAATGTAGACATTCTTGGCACTAAAATAACATATCCTCTGTTCATTAGTCACATCTCTAGGCTCCTCTTATATTACTGTTGCTTTCTATTTTGATTTTTTATTCATACAAATGGTATAAATAATATAAGTGCACTAGTGAAAGAATATTAGATTCCCCAGTTTACGTGTATTGGATATGTGGTGTGATTTGCTTACTCCTGAACATTGGTAAAAATCGAACATTTCCGCTACTTTGAGCTTAATTTCAAGGTCGTTTTCATCGTGAAAGTAATCAAAATCATCTCTATTTCTGTAATATGTTTTCCATTTTATCACTTAAGACCATGAAAATGAGAATACAACGATAAATACTATACGAAAATACACCTCATAGTCGGCGTTTTAATCCAAAAAAATGGTCAGTTTTTTTTTCTCATTACGCACTGCGTGCTGCAGGATTTTTTTTATGTGGTGCACACTGACCACACAGACCCATTCTCTCATATGTGGGCCTGCCAGCTTTCTCCCGCTTGATTTGAAGCCACTAGAATTTTCGCGTATTAATACATCAGAAACAGTGGCGCGTAAAACGTATATATACAACATAAACAGTCAAAGGGTTAAAGACCATAACAAGACAAAGATCATGACAGCCAGGAAGATGACAGGTGGGTATTGAGAACTTTCAAAACAAGGGAAATAATGCCGATGGTGACACTCTTCAAATCACTAGTGCTCCTTCACTTAGAATATTGCTCAGTGCTGACGGCCCTGTTCAGAGTAGGAGAAATATCGGAGCTGGAACAAATACAGCGGAACCTCTACTTATGAGTGCATCCACGCGTGAGTTTTTCCAGATACGAGCAGCTGCTCGGTCGATTTTTTTGCTTCCAGACGTGAGCAAAATTTCCAGATACAAGCGGGCCTCAAGGGAGGTTAATTGACACTGGTGAGGGGGCTCTTGCTCTTGATCTTGGGAATTGGATCTCAGTTGTTTGTTGGACTATCTTATTGAAACTTGGGCAATGTATGATGAAAATATGCTTCTTAACATATACCAAAAATGAAAGAAATTAGACCATAAATAACGGAGTTCACTTCTCAGCCATTAGCCTCCCCATAGCGGTATATTTTCATATGGTTTGTATGGTTGTATTCTCGTTTTATTTGGTCTCATGTGATAGAATAGAAGATATGCTACAAAAATTAATATGATTTTAATTGGTTTCACGATGAAAAGTACCTTGAAATTGAGCTCAAAATAGCAGAAATGTTCGATTCTTTGGTGACATCAGTGGTAGACATCATGAGGTAGCAGTGGCAGACAACATGAAGCAGCAGTGGCAGACAACATGAAGCAACAGTGGCAGACTACATGAAGCAGCAGTGACAGACAACATGAAGTTGCAGTGGCAGACAACATGAAGTATCAGTGGCAGACAACATGAAGCAGCAGTGGCAGACAACATGAGGTAGTGGGTGGCAGACAACATGAAGCAGCAGTGGCAAAGTGTAACATTAAGAGTGTAGCAATTAAGTGTAGCATTAAGAGTGTAGCAATTAAGTGAAGCATTAAGAGTGTAGCACTTATAAGTCACTCTGTCTGACTTTTTTGGGTTATTCTAGGTTCTCTACACATGTAGTCAGAAGCAGGAATGGCCGCTGTGGTGGCCCTATAAACCCCAACAACAATGGCTGCTGTCACCACCACTAGCCACATACCTATTGACATGTATTTTATTCATTCTAGTGTATATATCATGTTTCTATGTTATTAATATTGTTTATGTCATATTACATGAATTGTGATAGATAAATAAGCAGGCGTGCATGAGCGTGTTCGATAGGAGTGAATGGAGACGAATGGTATTTGGGACCTGATGAGCTGTTGGAGTGTGAGCAGGGTAATATTTAGTGAAGGGATTCAGGGAAACCGGTTATTTTTATATAGCCGGACTTGAGTCCTGGAAATGGGAGGTACAATGCCTGCACTCTAAAGGAGGGGTTTTGGGATATTAGCAGTTTGGAGGGATATGTTGTGTATCTTTATACGTATATGCTTCTAAACTGTTGTGTTCTGAGCACCTCTGCAAAAACAATGATTATGTGTGAGTGAGGTGAAAGTGTTGAATGATGATGAAAGTATTTTCTTTTTGGGGATTTTTTCTTTCTTTTTGGGTCACCCTGCCTCGGTGGGAGACGGCCGACTTGCTAAAAAAAAAAAAATTCTTGTGCCTGGAATTCCACTGGAACGAATTAATTCCATTTCAGTTAATTTAAATGAGGAAAATTGACTCTGCAAACGAGCAAATCCACTTGCGAGCAAGGTCATGGAATGGATTAAACTCATAAGTAGAGGTTCCACTGTACAGAGATTGTTTATGGCTTGCATTGAGCCAGTAAAGCACTTGAATTACTGGGAATGCCTTCAAGTCTTGAACATGTACTCATTGGAGTGGAGGAGAGAGAGATACATAATATATACAGCTGGAAAGTACTCAAGGGCTTGGTCCCAAATCTTCACACTGCCATAACAACATACTGGAGCGAGAGATATGGGAGGAAGTGTAAAATAAACCCAGTGAGGAGCTGGGGTGCAGTGGGGACAATAAGGGAACACTGTATCAACATTCGGGATCCCAGACTATTCAACATCTTACTAAAAGATATCAGAAACACTGCTGGAACAAGTGTAGAAGCCTTCAGGAGGAAACTGGACAAGTATTTTCACCAGGTGCCAGATCAACAAGGCTGTGATGGATATGTGGGGCAGCAGGCCTCCAGCAGCAACAGCCTGGTTGATCAGGCAAGCACCAGACAGGCCTGTCCCATGGCCAGGCTCAGAGAGTAGATAAACTCTTGAAACTCTTCCAAGGTACATCAAAGGTATAAAGGTTATGCTGAGTTTGAAACTGAATTTTACACCCATTCTGTTCTTTCTTTTAAAGATTTCATTCTGCTATAAAAAAAAATCAAAACATTGCACTGACAACACACAAAGTGCCTGTCTAACCTCTACGGAATTACTGAATGCACTGAAACTTGCCATGCTACTTCACAAAGGAGTGTTCTGCACAGTATAATCTCCACCACTGCCATATTTTCCCTAGAAAGCATGCAAAATTTCAAATTGTGAAATTTTTTTGATAGCATGTTGTACTTCCTCAGTTTTCTCTGTTGCACTATCCCAATCCTAATAAACAATTGTATCATCGTGTGATATTCAGCCATAGTCATTGAAGCTTGTTAACCTGTTAAGCTTGTTAATTGCAAAGTAAATAATTTAATTTAGGTACTTTGATTCTTAAACAACCATGGTTGTTTAATATATTTATAGATGGGGTTGTAAAAGAAGTAAATGCTAGGGTGTTCGGGAGAGGGGTGGGATTAAATTATGGGGAATCAAATTCAAAATGGGAATTGACACAGTTACTTTTTGCTGATGATACTGTGCTTATGGGAGATTCTAAAGAAAAATTGCAAAGGTTAGTGGATGAGTGTGAGAATGTGTGTAAAGGTAGAAAGTTGAAAGTGAACATAGAAAAGAGTAAGGTGATGAGGGTATCAAATGATTTAGATAAAGAAAAAGTGGATATCAAATTGGGGAGGAGGAGTATGGAACAAGTGAATGTTTTCAGATACTTGGGAGTTGACGTGTCGGCGGATGGATTTATGAAGGATGAGGTTAATCATAGAATTGATGAGGGAAAAAAGGTGAGTGGTGCGTTGAGGTATATGTGGAGTCAAAAAAACGTTATCTATGGAGGCAAAGAAGGGAATGTATGAAAGTATAGTAGTACCAACACTCTTATATGGATGTGAAGCTTGGGTGGTAAATGCAGCAGCGAGGAGACGGTTGGAGGCAGTGGAGATGTCCTGTCTAAGGGCAATGTGTGGTGTAAATATTATGCAGAAAATTCGGAGTGTGGAAATTAGGAGAAGGTGTGGAGTTAATAAAAGCATTAGTCAGAGGGCAGAAGAGGGGTTGTTGAGGTGGTTTGGTCATTTAGAGAGAATGGATCAAAGTAGAATGACATGGAAAGCATATAAATCTATAGGGGAAGGAAGGAGGGGTAGGGGTCGTCCTTGAAAGGGTTGGAAAGAGGGGGTAAAGGAGGTTTTGTGGGCGAGGGGCTTGGACTTCCAACAAGCGTGCATGAGCGTGTTAGATAGGAGTGTGAGCAGGGTAATATTTAGTGAAGGGATTCAGGGAAACCGGTTATTTTCATATAGTCGGACTTGAGTCCTGGAAATGGGAAGTACAATGCCTACACTTTAAAGGAGGGGTTTGGGATATTGGCAGTTTGGAGGGATATGTTGTGTATCTTTATACATATATGCTTCTAAACTGTTGTATTCTGAGCACCTCTGCTAAAACAGTGATAATGTGTGAGTGTGGTGAAAGTGTTGAATGATGATGAAAGTATTTTCTTTTTGGGGATTTTCTTTATTTTTGGGGTCACCCTGCCTCGGTGGGAGACGGCCGACTTGTTGAAAAAAAAAAAAATACTTTGATTCTTTCTTTCAATGCACTGGCCGTATCCCATCGAGGCGGGGTGTCCCAAAAGGAAAAACGAAAGTTTCCTCTTTTACGTTTAGTAATATATAGAGGAGAAGGGGTTACTAGCCCCTTGCTCCTGGCATTTTAGTCGCCTCTTACAACACACACGGCTTACGGAGGAAGAATTCTGTTCCACTTCCCCATGGAGATAAGAGGAAATAAACAAGAACAAGAACTAGAAAGAAAATAGAAGAAAACCAAGAGGGGTGTGTATATATATGCTTGTACATGTATGTGTAGTGTGACCTAAGTGTAAGTAGAAGTAGCAAGACGTACCTGAAATCTTGCATATGTGAGAGACAGAAAAAAAAGACACCAGCAATCCTACCAACATGTAAAACAATTACAGGCTTCCCTTTTACACTCGCTTGGCAGGACGGTAGTACCTCCCTGGGTGGTTGTTGTCTACCAACCTACTACCTAAAGGTACTTTGATTATCCATTCATAATAAATATTCTACACAGGTAAGTGTGAAGATGCTCATAATAAAAGGGAACATTTGTTTGCATCCCCCTGGTAGAATATTTTTTAAGTTGCATTGTATTACATCTGCTAGTAATGTTTACATCTACATTGATCTGTTTTCTCTTTCCAGGTGAAGAGTTTAGCACGAGATGTCCATGATAAATACTTCAAAGCTGCGCAAACACAACCCCGTGGAGTGGTAGCTAAACTTGGCAATATTGTTGCACAAATTGAGAGAGCATGTCAGAAGCAGGTGAGATACTTATTTTAATGCTTTAAAAGCTTTAACTTCTTAATATATCTACTGGATTTATTTTAAATATAGGTAAAGGAATGTATATATTTTATTCTTGATTTTGACTTTTATTTGTGTTCATTTGGTAGAAAAGTTATCTTCCTTAATGAGTATTATTGAAAGAAAAGATAATTTTGTGATTAATTGATATGAAGATTTTTTTTTTTAATATGCTGGCTGTCTCCCACCAAGGCAAGGTGACCTGCATGAGAGCTAATGGTCCACAAGAGTAGGACAAAGATGGGGGGGGAGGGGGAACAACCTCACAAAACAGAGTCCATGTAGGCAGAAGAAAGAAAAGGTATAGAAAACATAGGAATGGAAATTAGTCATGAGTGTTCTGAAATTTGGAGCATTTGACAATGTAATGAGAAAGGAAGGCATTTACAGAAAAAAAAAGCCTGGGATAAGATTGATGTTAGGAAAGATGTGTATAAAGAATGCCTCAACAAGACGCAATTAAAATTATCATCAGTGAATTTATTTAAAAGCTCTATGTATTGCAATGCTTCAGACATTTTCTGTACAGCCAAACTGGTAATGAATGAAAAATAATGATGATGATAATGTAATGTTGTTAGAAGTTTAATATTGAAAGTGCTGAATGGCTGCACAGTTCTAGTGCTTCATATAAAATTCTTAATCTTTCTCAGAGTATCATATGTCATCTTTCAACAAACTGGCCGTATCCTACTGAGGCAGGGTGGTCCGAAAGGAAAAATGAAAGTTTCTCCTTTTAAATTTAGTAATATATACAGGAGAAGGGGTTACTAGCCCCTTGCTCCCAGCATTTCAGTCACCTCTTACAACATGCATGGCTCACAGAGGAAGAATTCTATTCCACTTCCCCATGGAGATAAGAGGAAATAAGAACAAGAGTTAGTAAGGAAATAGAAAAAAAAACAGACGGGTATGTGTATATACAGCCTCTCCACTCTTAATGACAGTTACGTTCCTGAGACCACCTCGTTAAACAAATTCGTCACTAAGTGAGGAGCTTACTATAATGGTAGCAAGTTTGTGTCAGCCATCTTTGATATTGTTTTAATGTCACCTTTGCACCATTTATAACATTTCTGGTATATTTTTAGATGTTCATACAGTATTGTACTGTATACTGAAATGAACAGAATAGAGGAAATCAGCTCTAATATACATTATTTAGGTACAAATACTGGTCAGAGAGGCCATCGTAAGACCGAGGCGTCAGTAAACAAGTATGTCACTAAGTGAGGAGAGGCTGTATTTGTTCGTCTATGCATGTGCAGTGTAACCTAAGTGTAAGTAGAAGTAGCAAGACGTACTTGAAATCTTGCATGTTTATGAAACAGAAAAAAGACACTAGCAATCTTACCATCATGTAAAACAATTACAGGCTTCCATTTCACACTTACTTGGCAGGATGATAGTACCTCCTTGGGCAGTTGTTGTCTTCCAGCTTACTACTTAGCGTATCACATGTATTTATCAATTTATTTATTTCAGGTGAGCAATAAAGGCGGTGGAGAATGGCCTGAAATTTTGAGGGCCACTGTTGAAGACCTAGTAGCCCTCTTGCGTGATGAAAGCACAGTATCTGCATATGAACTCCATTCTTCAGGCCTAGTACAAGCTCTTCTTACACTTCTTAGTCCAGACACTACACAACATCTCCCAGATGATAATAGACAGTTTTCTCAAAGACGGGTTAACAAAATGATAAAACAAAGAAGAAATGTTTTCAAAAGTTGCTTTATGGTATGTACTCAATATTGATGGTGTATTTAAGTATATCTGACTTCATTCCTCAAGGTGATTTCAGACTAATGTTGTATTTTGTTGCCATAGTTGAAGCATGTTATTTATTTTTAAATATGTTGAACATAGTTATTTTATGACTGGATTACGAAAGATAGTAAATTCAGAAGGAAGAAAATTTACCTGAATAATTTTTATTCGACAGGATAAAGTAGATGAAGAAAGTGCTACGATCAGCTCATCAGTCAGTCCTGGTACCCAGCTAGTTAGAAAATTAGTATCTGTGCTGGAGAGTGCAGAGAAGCTTCCTCTATATATTTATGATGTTCCTGGAGCAGGATCAGGTCTTCAAGTTTTGAGTCGACGTCTTCGATTTAGACTGGAAAGAGCAGCAGGTGAAAGCTCTCTAATTGACAGAAATGGAAGAACACTTAAAGTAAGATTTTATATTTTATATGAGATTTTTTTGTATTCTAATATATTATTATTTGTCTGTATCAGATTGGATTAGAGAAATTTAATAAATGCATCTGGGAATATTTCCTTAAACCTTTCAGGGTTTTCAACGTACTAGTACGGCTTACGCACCAGGGTTATTGACGTACTAGTGCGCCTAAATTCTAGCGCCTTCAAATCTAGCAAGAGAAAGCTGGTAGGCCTACATATGAAAGAATGGGTCTGTGTGGTCAGTGTGCGCAGTATAAAAAAAAATCCAGCAGCACACAGTGCGTAATGAGAAAAAAGAAAAACTTTGACCGTGTTTTTGGATTAAAACAGCGACTTTGCACTGTATTTTCGTATGGTATTTATTGTTGTATTCTAGTTTTCCTGGTCTCATTTTATAGAATGGAAAACATATTACAGAAATTGAGATGATTTTGACTGGTTTCACAATGAAAAGTACCTTGAAATTGAGCTCAAAGTAGCAGAAATGTTCGATTTTTGCCAAAGTTCAAAAGTAAACAAATCATGCCAAGCATCCAATACATGTCAACTGGTGAGTTTAATATTCTTTTACAAGTGCGCTGATATTATTTATACCATTTCTACACTAATGCAGTAGTCTGCATAACAGTAAATCTTGTATTTTTTGCAATAATAAAAATTCAAAGTAGAAAGCAAAAGAAATATAAGAGGGGCCTGGGGACATGACTAACGAACAGAGAACTTGTTATTTTAGTGCCAGGAATGTCTTTCTTGTTTATTTTGGACCCTATTTGGATATTGGCATCTTCTGAAATTTGAGTGAAATTGGCAAAATTGCCAATTTCTAACCACTTTATTGGATAGTTGAAATTGGTGAATGGGTGATTTCTTGTACTCATTCGATAGAAAAAATGGAGTTCTAGTGAAATAAAAATGATTTTTGTCGACTAGCACACAGGAATTGGCCAAAAATAGGGCTCAAAGTGGGCGGAATCGCCGATGCGTAAACATCGTCGAGACCGCTAACTTCGCGAGAGCATAATTCCGTAAGTTTTCCATCACATTTCATACTTTTGGTGTCATTATGATTGGGAAAAGATTCTCTATCATTTCCATAAGTTTTTTTTTTTTTTTTTTTTTTTTTTCCGAAAACTTTTTGACCCTGAGAACAAGTTTAGGAGAGGGCCTCTCGACCCTGAAAGGGTTAAATTCATAAAGTGATTATGATGTCATTCCTCAATTATTTCTGGATATTTTAAAAAATTACTAGTTATTAACCATAACCTAAATAAACTAACACATTCAAGTTTTCCTTATCATGATTAAAAGATTGACATTGATGAAGTAGTAAAGAAGCAAAACATTGGAAACATGACAAATGATGGAAAATTTAAGATTATTATGTTTTCTGTAAATCATAATTATTCCTTGCATCTTTTTTTTTTTTTTTTTTTTTTTTTAATTTTGATTCTTATTATATTGATATTTTTATAGATGGAACCCCTGGCGACTGTTGAACAGCTTGAGAGGTACTTGCTGAAGATGGTAGCCAAGCAGTGGTATGACTTTGACCGCACATCTTTTGCCTTCGTTCGCAAACTGAAGGAAGGACAGAAGATTGTCTTCAAGAACAGCAGAGAATTTGATGAAAATGGAATTATCTATTGGATTGGAACAAATGCTAAGTAAGGTCACATCTCTGTTTAAGGCCCACTTTTAATAAAAATTATCCTCTTCTATATACTATAACTTGAGACATGCTCTCTTCATAACACTAGTTACACTTTACTGCTTGTAACTAACAATAGCCCTATGTTACATACATTTGCAACACCTGCCATATTGCTTTTCTCTACCAAGTTGCACCTTATTTCCCACCTCCAGAGATCAAGTTTTGGTGTCTTTTTTTATGCAGGAAACTTTTCATCTTTATCTAATTATTACTCACTTAAATTTTTTAATGTTTTGCATGGGAAATCAGTTTTTTTTTTTTTTAACCCTTTTAGGGTCCATGCTGTTGTTCTACATCACAAGGTCACTTCATTCAGATAAGCTGTGAGTGGTAAATTTGGGCCTAGATATGAGAGAATGCATCTATGTGGTAAGTGTGCACCATATAAAACTAGTCCTGCAACACAATGCATAATGAGAAAAAATGCAACCATGTTTTTGGATTTAAACTCTGACTTCGCAGTGTATTTTCGTATGGTTTTTGTGGTTGTATTTGCTGTTTCTGGGTCTCATTTGATAGTGGCAGATATATTATAGAAATAGACATTATTTTGATTGGTTTTAGCACTGAAAATGGCTTGAAATTGAGCCCAAAGTAGCGGAAATATTTTATTTTTGCCGATGTTTGAGTAAACAAATGACATCATATGTCCAATACATGTTAACTGGTGGGTCTGATATATGTTCATGAATACGCTGATATTATTTATGCAATTATTACAATATTGCATAACAGTAAATCTTATATTTTTTTGGTGCGAATAAAAATTCTTTAGGTAAATAAAAAATGAAAATGGAATTACCTGTAAAACCTGGAAATTTAACTAGTAAACAGAAGAAATGTTATTTTAGTGCCAGGAATGCCTGCATTATTTATTCTGGGCCCTATTTTAAAATTGGAATATTTTGAACTTTGTGTTAAATTGGTCAATTTATCAATTTCTGATAACTTTATTGGGTAGTTGAAATAGTTTTTTGGGCAGTTTCTTGTGCTCAGTTGATAAAATACAATACTAGCAAAATAGCTTAACCCTTTCAGGGTCCAAGGCCAAAATCTGAAGTCACGCACCAGTGTCCAAGAAATTTTGAAAAAAAAAAATTATTTTTTCTTACAGAATTAAAGAGCATATTTTTGTGAAGGTAATAAAACAAAAAAAATAAGAATCTGATCAGTACTTACCGAGATACAGTGCCAAGAAGTTTATAGAAAATGATGTGGTGGTGGCAACATCGACGAATTCCACATACGCTATTATATTATTTTGTTGTTTTAGTTGTTTTTTCTTTTCCTTTCCAATTTTTTTCTATTCCTACTAACATTTGGGGCCTGAGAGACCAATACTGTATATAATTGATATATATAAACTCACTGTATTGAACACAATAACCGCACTAAAGTTATTATCATATTATTGTTTACCATTGTTTTTTATTACAATAACATGCACAAATATTGTATAATACTAATGTTCTATCATATATTTACATATTTACAATCACTGGACATGGTTTTAGAACTGCTGGAGCTTGTGGAACTCCTTGAAACAAGGCACCATGCACAGAGGCACCTTACATTCCTCACACATAAACCGAGTGTCTTTGCGTCTTTGTTGCCGTCGTTTTGTTTGTGCACAGACAATGCATCTCTTCTGAGCAAATTTCTTTTGAGTTGAAGGAAGCTGTATTATGAAATGATCACCTTCTCTCCTCAAACGTTTGGGTATATCCTGAGGAATTCGAGGACCATGTTGTATTGCATGTGTTGTTACCTGGTACTTCATTATGAGTTGTCTGACAACAGACAAACAAAATTCACCATACGGTGGTCTGTTACCAGTCTTTATTTGGTACATATTATATGCATTGAGCATTGAAATGTCCATGAGATGGAAGAAAAGTTTCATGTACCACTTGTAACTCTTACGAACACAGTCAACAAAACCAATCTGCATGTCACACTTGTCAACCAAGCGCATGTTTTGTGTATAATCAATCACTGACACTGGTTTTCGAATACGTTCATTAGTCACTCGATCAACTTTGCCACTGTCTTGCATTTCATTATGGTGAGTGGTTGTCAACAATGTGACATCTCGTTTGTCATGCCACCGTAATGCCATGATGTCATTGGCAGTAAACACCTGCACGTCATCACCACGAACACCTGCGTTGAGCCTGGGCATATGTTTACGATTAGAACGCACTGTGCCACACACATCTGTCTTGTTCACTCGCATGAAATCACTGAGTAATGGGCTTGTGTACCAGTTATCGGTATATAATGTATGCCCCTTACCAAGATAAGGTGCCATCATGTTTCTCACTACGTCACCTGAGATACCCAATAACATCTTGGTATCTTTGTGTTTTACTACCCGTGTATACAACAATATCCAACACCAGGCCACTGTCACAATCACAGAGTACAAACAGTTTTATACCAAAGCGGTTCCTCTTGCTCGGTATATACTGCTTGAATGACAGTCTACCTTTGAACAAAATCAAAGACTCGTCAATTACAAGATTCTTGAATGGATAAAAGTATATCCTGAACTTTTGTTTGAGATACATGAAAACATTTCTAATCTTGTATAACCTGTCACTTCTGTCAGGCCTGGTTTTGTCAGAGAAGTGCAACATACGTAACAGTAAGATAAACCTGTTCACTGGGATGATTTCACTGAAGACCGGGGTAGAAATTAGCCGATCTGTGGACCAGTATGCTTTTATATTATGCTTATAGATGTGAGACATAAGCATTATTGTTGCAAAAAGCAAATACATTTCTGCAACAGTCATCTCTTTCCACCTGTGTAGTCTTGACTGTGGTGATAAGATCGTATTTGCCATGGTGTACTCAAAATACTTATTACTTTCCCTGGCAATAATTTCCATCAATGGCTGGTCAAAGAATAATTCAAAGAATTCCAGTTCATTGGCCGTGGTTCCAAGGGGACAGGTAGGTAGAATTCCACTTTGAGAGTCATCAAAGTGGTGAGGCTTGGGAACAAAATTGGGATTTTGCTGCCAATCCCACATACGGTTTTCTGGTGGATACTGGACATCATAGGCTGGTTGTACGGGTGGTTGTGGTTGTGGCGGGCTGGTGGCTGACGCTCCGCTTTGTCCTTGAACTGACGAGTAAGCAGCATGGGTCCCCGCATGGCACGGTGAGTCACGCATGGCGGTGCCACTACCACCACCAGCACCACTAACACCATCCACTGATGCCTGTGGCTCATCCATGCCAAGTGTAGCCACATCATCCTCACTATCACTACCTAAAACGGGTGTAGGGCCACGGGATGTACTCCGGGATGTACTCCGTCCCCTGGGCACAGCATAGGGTACACTACCCGATGCTTCACTGGTGAATATGATTCCTCACTATCACTACTCGAATGATCGTCGAGCGCAATAAAATCACAATCCACGTCAGAATCATCGTCATTACTAAAGTCAGAGGCCTGGCCACGCGAAAATATTAGTTTTCTCTTACGTTTAGGAACACCCGACCGTAAGTCACGAGTGCCCACACCAGAGGTAGAAGGTCGAGGATCGTCGGGGTTTTCTGCACTATTATCGATATCCTGGTCATTATTTTCGGTCACTAACTTATCAAAGCCGTAGAATTCGTCTTCATTTCCACTTCCATCAGTGTCAGAACTATCAGACAGGAAGAGGAGAGTCCCAATTTTCCGGGGAGTGAGAGCTGACTTGCGATGAGGCATGGTGAACAAAGGTGACTGAGCCGGCGTTCCCACAATGCTATGCAGGCGCCTAGATTTTTTGTTTACGGTGCACACCCACGGCGCAGACCCATTCTCTCACATGTAGGCCTATGTGCGCTTTCGCGCTAAATTTGATGGCGCTAGAATTTTGGCGTAGATCTATGGTTTGGACACTCACCGTAAAGCCGTAGATCTACGGGACGGACCCTGAAAGGGTTAAAATTTGGTCGACTGGAATTGGCCTAAAATAGGAGTCAAAGAGGGAAAAATTGCCAATGCGTAAATATCACTGATGCAGTAAAATTCGCGATACTGTAATTTTGTCAGTTTTCTATCAAATTTCATATTTCTTGTTTTATTACTTTCAGAAAAAGATTCTTTATTTCATAATAAAAAATAATTTTTTTTTTTTTTTTTTTTTTAAATTCTTGGACCCTCAAAGGGCTAATAAGGTTGTAGATGATAATTTGATTTTTCTCTTTATTTTTTAGGACTGCTTATGAATGGGTGAATCCAGCTTCTGTTGGACTTGTTGTAGTTACATCTAGTGAGGGTCGAAACCTTCCTTATGGTCGACTAGAAGATATTTTAAGCCGTGATGCATCTGCTCTAAACTGTCACACAAATGATGACAAACGAGCATGGTTTGCCATTGATCTTGGCATTTGGTTTGTACCATCAGCATACACATTGAGACATGCACGAGGATATGGGAGATCTGCACTTAGAAATTGGATGTTCCAGGTGAGAATGCATTGCATCACTTACCATTACTCTATTTGTAAATCATTATTTGTTTTTACGCATTTTATTTTTTTTATTGTATTTTATATTATATTTATATTTTATATTATATTTTTATTATCATATAGTCGGACTTGAGTCCTGGAAATGGGAAGTACAATGCCTGCACTTTAAAGGAGGGGTTTGGGATATTGGCAGTTTGGAGGGATATGTTGTGTATCTCTATACGTATATGCTTCTAAACTGTTGTATTCTGAGCACCTCTGCAAAAGCAGTGATAATGTGTGAGTGTGGTGAAAGTGTTGAATGATGATGAAAGTATTTTCTGTTTGGGGATTTTCTTTCTTTTTTTTTTTTGGGTCACCTTGCCTCGGTGGGAGACGGCCGACTTGTTGAAAAAAAAAAAAAAAAAAAATTTTATTATTAACACATCAGCCATCTCCCACCAAGGCAGGGTGGTCCATAAAAGAAAAACTTTCATCATTCACTCCATCACTGTCTTGCCAGAGGCACGCTTACACTACAGTTACAAAACTGCATCATTAAAACACCTCCTTCAGAGTGCAGGCAATGTACTTCCCATCTCCAGGACTCGAGTCTGGCCTGCCGGTTTCCCTGAATCCACAAATGTTACCTTGCTCACACTTCAACAGCACGTCTTTATTTTCAATCTATTAATTGGATATAATTGCTACTTATATTGTGATAGGTATTTTCATCCTAGAACTCAGATTAAAGGCATTGTTTTTAGTTTCTGAGGAAATGTATTTTATTTTGTTGAGTAGAATTAAAATACAGGGGGGCCCACTAGAATGGTTCAGTGTACAAAATATATGTTATGTGAATCATATTTTCTCATAGTCCATATTTTAACTCAAGATGGAGACCAGGACATAAAGGTTCTATATCTAATTCCTATTAAAGTAATGATGAAATTTAAAACAAATATTTACTCACCAGAGATGGGGTCCATTGTTTAATAGTAGCAAAGTGTTTTTACCCCATTTTATGAGCACTTAACACAAAACAAGTATGAAGAAGTATAAAGGGTCTGAATGTGTGTGAAAGAGGAACAATATATTATACACTGTATGTGCTACCTCCCTCCCTTCACTACAGATGACTTCTTTGTTTAGTAGAGGCATTGAAAAAACTACGAGGCAAGAAAAACTATGAAAAAGTATCAAAATATTCACTCCAACAATAGTTGGCAGAACCCTTAATCTAAGCAGTTATAAGAACACATTGTAATGCTTCTTTTGATAGGTTGGCAGTATTTTGTATTTTTTTAAGTTTTTTTTTTTTTATTCAACAAACCGGCCATATCCCAGTGAGGCAAGGTGACTTAAAAAGAAAAAACAACAGTTTTTCTTTTTAAATTTAGTAATATATACAGGAGAAGGGGCTACTAGCCCCTTGCTCCTGACATTTTAGTTGCCTCTTACAACACGCATGGCTTTCAGAGGAAGAATTCTGTTCCAATTTCCCATGAAGTTTTGTATGTTTTTTTTTTTTTTTTTTTTTTTAGCATCTCAGCCGTTTACCACCAGGCAGCGGTACCCCCCCCCCCCCCCCCCCCCCCAAAAAAAAAAAACTTTAATCATTCAACACTTTCACCATCACTCATACATAATCACCATCTTTGCAGAGGCTCTCAGTTATAAGGGCTTAGATGTCTCTCCAAACTGCCAGTATCCCAAACCCCTTATTTAAAGTGCAGGCATTGTACTTCCTATTTCCAGGACTCAAGTCCGGCAAACCGGTTTCTCTGAATCCCTTCACAAATTATTACCCTACTCACACTCCAAAAACTCATCAGGTCCCAAAAACCATTCATCTTTATTCACTCCTATCTAACACTCTCATGCACGCCTGCCAGAAGTCCAAGCCCCTTGCTCACTAAACCTCCTTTACTCCCTCCCTCCAACTTTTTCAGGGATGACCCCTACCCCGTCTTCCTTCCCCTACAGATTTACACACTCTCTCCAAGTCATTCTACTTTGAATAACTAACAAAAAGGCACAATACCGTGACTGGAACAATACACAAATAACCCGCACATAAAAGAGAGAAGCTTACGACGACGTTTCGGTCCGACTTGGACCATTGACAAAGACTTTGTCAATGGTCCAAGTTGGACTGAAACGTCGTCGTAAGCTTCTCTCTTTTACGTGCGGGTTATTTGTGTATCATTCTACTTTGTTCCGTTCTCTCTAAATGACCAAACCACCTCAACAGCCCCTCTTCATCTTTCTGACTAATACTTTTAGTAACTCCACACCTCCTAATTTCCACACTATGAATTCTCTGCATAATATTTACACCACACATTGCCCATAGACACATCTCCACTGCCTCCAGCCGCCTCATTGCTGCAGCATTTACAACTTAACTCACAAAATCGTGTTGACACGATTGCACACAAACCATACCACGGGTGGGGTTTGAACCCATGGTCAGAGAGTCTCAAAACTCCAGACTGTGGCGTTAGCTACTGGGCCAGCTAGCTGGCCCAGTGGCTAACGCAACGGTCTGGAGTTTTGAGACTCTCTGACTGTGGGTTCAAACCCCACCCGTGGTATGGTTTATTGACAACTTGTGTTTCAAACCATATAAGAGTGTTGGTACCACTATACTCTCTTACATACCCATCTTTTCCTGCATGGATAACGTTCTTTGTCCCCACAGATATCTCAATGCACCACTCGCCTTTTTTCCTTCATCAGTTCTATGGTTAACCTCATTCTTCATAAACCCATCCACAGACAGGTCAGCTCTCAATTATCTGAAAACATTCACTTCTTCCATACTCCCTCCCTTCAACGTGATGTCCAATTTTTCTTTATCTAAATTGTTTGATACCCTCATCACCTTACTCTTATCTATGTACACTTTCACCTTTCTACCTTTACACATGCTCCCAAACTCGTTCACTAACCTTTGCAACTTTTCTTTAGAATCCCCTAAAAGCACAGTATCATCAGCAAAAAGTAACTGCGTCAACTCCTATTTTGTATTTGATTCCCCATCATTTAATCCCACCCCTCTCCCCAACACCCTAGCATTTACTTCTTTTACAACTCTATCTATAACCATGGTGACACTATACATCCTTGTCTAAGACCTACTTTTACTGGGAAGTAATCTTCCTCTCTCCTACACACCCTAACCTGAGCCTCACTATCCTCATAAAAACTCTTTACATCATTTAATAACTTACTACCTATTCCATACACTTGCAACATCTGCCATATTGCCACATTTTATGTTATGTACTCATAAATATTTAGTGAAGGGATTCAGGGAAACCAGTTATTTTTATATAGCTGGACTTGAGTCCTGGAAATGGGAAGTACAATGCCTGCACTCTAAAGGAGGGGTTTTGGGATATTAGCAGTTTGGAGGGATATGTTGTGTATCTTTTTTTATGTATATGCTTCTAAACTGTTGTGTTCTGAGCACCTCTGCAAAAACAGTGATTATGTGTGAGTGAGGTGAAAGCGTTGAATGATGATGAAAGTATTTTCTTTTTGGGGATTTTCTTTCTTTTTAGGTCACCCTGCCTCGGTGGGAGACGGCCGACGTTGAAAAAAAAAAAATCATAAAATGGAGATTTAACACTATGCGTCTACTAAACAATTTATATTTAAATTCTTTATTTTCATATGATACGTGGTTTGCACAAAAAATGGATCATATTTCATATTATGCAGAACATTTTGGACAACTTAAGATTAGGACTAAAAGGACAGTATGTGTACATATATATCATCTGCTGAAGAGGATCCCAAAAGGGGATTGAAATTATACAGATGAACTAATCTTCTGGGTATCTGTCTCCATGTGGGTTATTTTTGAGCATTGACCAGTGTTCATTACACTTTAGTTATCCATAAGTATATAAAGAAATTAAAGATATATACTGAATAATAATAATTCTGTGAATGACACAAATGTATAAGTACTGTAAATAGATACCAGGTATGGTACATGAAATTAAGAATAATTAGTTGGTTTAAAGGTTATTCATGTAAGTTCTCAGATATATATACACAGATAACCCGCACATAGGAGAGAGGAGCTGACGACGATGTTTTGGTCCAACTTGGACCATTTACAAAGTCACACAAACACAAAGGAGAGGAGGAGGGAGTATATATAGGCCAGCAGACAGGGACGGGACAAGAGAGGTAGTAGGAAAGGAGGGAGAGAGGTAGGGGTAGAGGTAACAGTAGTAGTAGTGGAGTCAGTTGAATAATAAGGAAGAGGAGCACTGCATGGGAGCTAGGGGCACACAGAGGGTAGGAACAAGAGGGTAGGAACACAGAGAGTGGAAATAATAATACTGGATTGAATACCCAAGGCAGAAGAAAGAAAACCCAAAGGAGAAAGAGGAAAGGGAAAAAAGGGAAAGGGGAAAAAAAGATTCAGCTTAAGTCATGGGTGTTCTGAAGTTTGGAGCATTTTACAATGTAATAGGAAAGGAAGGCATCTACAGAGACAAATCCACAACTAAGATTCATACAAGGAAAGTTGTGTATAAAGGAGGATTCAACCAGATAGTAACTGTGAAAGTTAGAAGTAGGATAGACAGTTTAGCAGAAGACCAGTCAATAGGATGACTGTGATCTCTGACATGACAGAAAAGAGCATTGTTGGTGTCGGCAAACCTAACACTACTTTTATGCTCTCTTAAGTCTGTCAGAAAGAGAACTGCCAGTTTCTCCAAAGAGGACAGGAGGAACAAGAAATAGAGTAGACACCAGGAGCATCTATAGAGGGAGGAGAGGTATGAACTAGATTAGTGCAAAGAGTGTTATTCTGGCGAAAAGTAAGTTTGACATCTAAGGAACGGAGAGAGTTAAGATTAGAAAGACCGGAAATGTAGAGAAGGCAGAGGACAGGAGTAGAGAGTTTGGGAGAGAAGAAAGTCTGTTTAGCATGTGAGAAGGCAGGGTCTATGAAATTGGAAAGGTAGCCAAGATGGGAAAATGAATTATGAAGAGTGGAAATTTCTGATTAAAGGAACTGAGGATCACAAATGCATTGTAAATTGTTGCAAATTTCAAAACACCCATGACTGAACCTGATTCTTTTTTCCCCTTCTCCCTTTATTTTTTACCCTTTCCTCTTTCCTTTTTCTCCTTTCTCCTTTGGGTTTTCTTTCTTCTGCCTTGTGTATTTGGTCCAGTATTTCAATGCTAAAGTGAGTAAAAATGTTATGGAGGGAGTAGTAGGTAAATTTGGGGTGCCAGGGGTAAATGTAAATGGGGAGCCTTTAATTGAGCTATGTGTAGAAAGAGATTTGGTAATAAGTAATACATATTTTATGAAAAAGAGGATAAATAAATATACAGGGTATGATGTAGCACGTAATGAAAGTAGTTTGTTAGATTATGTATTGGTGGATAAAAGGTTGATGGGTAGGCTCCATGATGTACATGTTTATAGAGGGGCAACTGATATATCGGATCATTATTTAGTTGTAGCTACGGTAAGAGTAAGAGGTAGATGGGAAAAGAGGAAGGCGGCAACAACAAGTAAGAGGGAGGTGAAAGTGTATAAACTAAAGGAGGAGGAAGTTCGGGTGAGATATAAGCGACTATTGGCAGAAAGGTGGGCTAGTGCAAAGATGAGTAGTGGGAGGGTTGAAGAGGGTTCGAACAGTCTTAAAAATGCAGTATTAGAATGTGAGGCAGAAGTTTGTGGTTATAGGAGGGTGGGGGCAGGAGGAAAGAGGAGTGATTGGTGGAATGATAAAGTAAAGGGTGTGATAAAAGAGAAAAAGGTAGCTTATGAGAGGTTTTTACAAAGCAGAAGTGTTATAAGAAGAGCAGAGTATATGGAGAGTAAAAGAAAGGTGAAGAGAGTGCAAAAGGAGAGCAGATGATAGAGTGGGAGAGGCACTGTCAAGAAATTTTAATGAAAATATGAAAAAATTTTGGAGTGAGTTAAACAAGTTAAGAAAGCCTAGGGAAAGTACGGATTTGTCAGTTAAAAACAGAGTAGGGAGTTAGTAGATGGGAGAGGGAGGTATTAGGTAGATGGCGAGAATATTTTGAGGAACTTTTAAATGTTGAGGAAAAAAGGGAGGCGGTAATTTCATGCATTGGCCAGGGAGGTATAACATCTTTTAGGAATGAAGAAGAGCAGAATGTAAGTGTGGGGGAGGTACACGAGGCATTACGTAGAATGAAAGGGGGTAAAGCAGCTGGAACTGATGGGATCATGAAAGAAATGTTAAAAGCAAAGGGGGATATAGTGTTGGAGTGGTTGGTACTTTTGTTTAATAAATGTATGAAAGAGGGGAAGGTACCTAGGGATTGGCAGAGAGCATATATAGTCCCTTTATATGAAGGGAAAGGGGACAAAAGAGATTGTAAAAATTATAGAGGAATAAGTTTACTGAGTATACCAGGAAAAGTGTACGGTAGGGTTATAATTGAAAGAATTAGAGGTAAGACAGAATGTAGGATTGCGGATGAGCAGGGAGGCTTCAGAGTGGGTAGGGGATGTGTAGATCAAGTGTTTACATTGAAGCATATATGTGAACAGTATTTAGATAAAGGTAGGGAAGTCTTTATTGCATTTATGGATTTAGAAAAGGCATATGATAGAGTGGATAGAGGAGCAATGTGGCAGATGTTGCAAGTATATGGAATAGGTGGTAAGTTACTAAATGCTGTAAAGAGCTTTTATGAGGATAGTGAGGCTCAGGTTAGGGTGTGTAGAAGAGAGGGAGACTACTTCCCGGTAAAAGTAGGTCTTAGACAGGGATGTGTAATGTCACCATGGTTGTTTAATATATTTATAGATGGGGTTGTAAAAGAAGTAAATGCTAGGGTGTTAGGGAGAGGGGTGGGATTAAATTATGGGGAATCAAATTCAAAATGGGAATTGACAGTTACTTTTTGCTGATGATACTATGCTTATGGGAGATTCTAAAGAAAAATTGCGAAGATTAGTTGATGAGTTTGGGAATGTGTGTAAAGGTAGAAAGTTGAAAGTGAACATAGAAAAAAATAAGGTGATGAGGGTATCATGATTTAGATAAAAAAAAAATTGGATATCAAATTGGGGAGGAGGAGTATGGAAGAAGTGAATGTTTTCAGATACTTGGGAGTTTATGTGTCGGCGGATGGATTTATGAAGGGTGAGGTTAATCATAGATTTGATGAGGGGAAAAAAGGTGAGTTGTGCGTTGAGGTATATGTGGAGTCAAAAAACGTTATCTATGGAGGCAAAGAAGGGAATGTATGAAAGTATAGTACCAACACTTTTATATGGATGTGAAGCTTGGGTGGTAAATGCAGCAGTGAGGAGACGGTTGGAGGCAGTGGATTTGTCCTGTCTAAGGGCAATGTGTGGTGTAAATATTATGCAGAAAATTCAGAGTGTGGAAATTAGGAAAAGGTGTGGAGTTATTAAAAGTATTATTCAGAGGGCAGAAGAGGGGTTGTTGAGGTGGTTTGGTCATTTAGAGAGAATGGATCAAAGTAGAATGACATGGAAAGCATATAAATCTATAGGGGAAGGAAGGCGGGGTAGGGGTCGTCCTCAAAAGGGTTGGAGAGAGGGGGTAAAGGAGGTTTTGTGGGCGAGGGGCTTGGACTTCCAGCAAGCGTGCGTGAGCGTGTTAGATAGGAGTGAATGGAAACAAATGGTACTTGGGACCTGACGATCTGTTGGAGTGTGAGCAGGGTAATATTTAGTGACGGGATTCAGGGAAACCGGTTATTTTCATATAGTCTGACTTGAGTCCTGGAAATTGGAAGTACAATGCCTACACTTTAAAGGAGGGGTTTGGGATATTGGCAGTTTGGAGGGATATGTTGTGTATCTTTATATGTATATGCTTCTAAACTGTTGTATTCTGAGCACCTCTGCAAAAACAGTGATAATGTGTGAGTGTGGTGAAAGTGTTGAATGATGATGAAGGTATTTTCTTTTTGGTCATTTTCTTTTTTTATTTGGGTCACCCTGCCTCGGTGGGAGACGGCTGACTTGTTGAAAAAAAAAAAAATTATTATTTCCCCTCTCTGTGTTCTTGTTCCTACCCTCTGTGGGCCCCTAACTCCCTTGCAGTGCTCTTCTTTCTTAGTATTCGACTGACTCCACTACTACTGCTGCTACCTCTACCCCTACCCCTCTCCCTCTTTTCTTACTACCTCTCTTGTCCCATCCCTGTCTGCTGGCCTATAAATACTCCCTCCTCCTCTCCTTTGTGTTAGTGTGATTTTGTAAATGGTTCAAGTCGGACTGAAACACCGTCGTAAGCTCCTCTCTCCTGTGTGCAGGTTATTTGTGTACTGTTCCAGTCACAGTATTGTGCCTTTTTTTGCTTTTCTCAGATATATTTTTTTACAACAATAGAAACCAGTCAAAGTAATTCAGATTCTAGATGCAGTGATTATTCCAAGTAACAAAGCTCAGTACAGTATATTGTGGAATCAGTGCTCTTATGGAGAAACCAAAAACAGTAAATAGTAATTACCTATAGAAATGGGATAAATTATTTGACTTCAGTGTGTAGGTATACAGTGCCTTTTTTAGTTTAGTTTTGAATATAGTAAAATCATTACAGTTTTTCAGTTTGTTATTCCACATCTTTGGTCCTTTAATTTGTATAGAATTTCTATAGATGTTTAGTCAAACACGAGGGATATCAGAGGTATTTGTTTCTAGTGTGGTGCATGTGTGTTCTGTTACGGTTTTATAAGAATTGTTTTAATTCAGCATCAGCAATACAGTGCAATGTTTTGAATATGTGGATTGAATAGTAGTAAATATAAATTTCATATTCATTTAGTAGGTTTAGTGATTTGAACAAAAGTACAGTGTGTAGCTTATTGGTAGAGTTTGTGATTGTTCTGAGAGCTGCCTTTTGTTGAGGTGTATATTTGAAGTAGATCCCCAGGCACAGATTCTGTGAGTGAAGTATGTGTAGATGAAGACAAAGTAATGTGTTATGAGAGCAAGTTGTTGAGCATAATAGTGAAGTTTTTCAGCCTGCCCCCATAACCACAGATATCATGGTACTGTTGCAAAAATAATCAAATGAGTAGCTGTTGACAGAGTTTTGAATAATGACTGTTTGACAAAAGCTGTACACAGTGGGTGCCCATTTTCTGTTTGCTCATTGCATTTATAAACATTATCTGGGCATTGTTCAAGGAAGTTTTTGTTACCTGGAATTTAGTCGTTGAACAAATAGGAGCTGGTTGTAAAGCAGAGAAATGGGCCTAGTTTTTTTATGTTCAAAATTTAAGCAAGGAATCACTGGGCTCAAGTTGTTTCTGCATTTAATTTGCATTCTTATAAAAAAAATTCAATTTTACTATGAACTTACTAAAAATGTTTGATTGTTAGAAACAAATAATGCAGTATGTATTTCTGATACACAATATATATAATATTCATATATTTTCTTTAGGTTTCGAAGGATGGTATGACTTGGACAACTCTATGCACTCATGTTGATGATTGCTCCTTAAATGAACCTGGCAGCACTCATACCTGGAGTATACAGCCTCCTTCAGAAGAAAAAGTATGTAGTAATCAGTATTTTATTATTTTATTGTTTCATGTGGAATAAAATCCTTGTGTAATAAAAAAAGAAATTGTGGTCTGATTACCTATTGGCAAGTTGCACCTCTTTGTCCCCTAGTTTGTACACCATGTCTGATCTTCTGTCCCCATCCCCAATCTTTATAACTTTACATTTGCTTAGGCTGAATTCAAGTATCCACTTATCTGACCAATCTTGCACTTTGTCCAGGTTCATTTGCAGCCTTTTCCCTGTCCTCTTCTGTTTTTATTCTTCTCATTGGTTTTATGCCTTCAGCAATCAGGAATACATCTGACTCAGTCTCATCTAGAATATCATTTACATAACCTGAAAGAATACTGAGGAAAAAATGGTGTGTGGTGCATTGAGGCATCTGTGAAAACAGAGAACATTTTCCATAGAAATAAAAAGACGAATGTATGAGAGTATAGTAGTACCAACACTATTGTATGGGTGTGAAGCATGGTTTATGAATGTTTTAGTGAGGAGGAGGCTGCGTGAGGGCAGTATGTGATGTAAATATTATGCAGAGAATTTGTAGTTTTGATTTATGATGGGATTCAAGGAAACCGGTTAGCCAGACTTGAGTCCTGGAGGTGGAAATTACAGTGCATGCACTCTGAAGGAGGTGTAAAGTTATTAGCAGTTTGAAAAGGTATCTGAACTGGCGTATTGGCATTCCTCTGACAATACAACGATTAGAGTGAGCGACTCACGGAATCATAACAACACAGTTGCAAACAAATCACAGAACAAGTGGGACTAGAGCCCATGGCAGGCGAGTCCTAAAACTCACAGTCCAGTGTGTTAACCACTTGGCCAGCTACCTCTGATAAGATTAATTCTACTAGGTATATGTCTGTATACCATAGGGATGTTAGCATGGGCCGACACTGTGACCACAAATGCAGGTTTTTACAGATGAATCCCACACCAGCATGGCTGTGGTATGCTCTAGCTCAAGTTCCTGTGAAACTGCTGAGTGGTTAGTGCACTGGCCTGTGAGTTTTAGGACTCAGCTGCCATGGGTTCAAACTCCACCCATTCTGTGATTAGTGTAAGTGATGGTGAAAGCGTTCCTTTTTTTTGAGCACTACTGCTGCCTCAGTTTAATGTTTCCACAAGTATCTCCTTTTTTATATTTTGCTTTTCTAAATGTTAAATGCAGCTTCAGTTGATCTTCTTTACAGACTGGCTGGAGACATGTTCGCATTCAACAGACAGGAAAGAATGCATCTGGTCAGACCCATTATCTCTCTCTCTCTGGGTTGGAGCTATATGGCACAGTGACTGGGGTTTGTGAAGATCTGGGAAGGGCAGCTAAAGAAGCAGAAGCTAACCTGAGGAGACAAAGAAGACTTGTCAAGTCACAGGTGAGGTATTTTATCGAAAGTTTACCCGAGTTGTACATTTCATTCTACATAGAATCTTCTTGCACATGAATGGAAACAGTATACTGTACAAGTTATTAATTTATGTGCCTTGGTACTTGGATTCCCCATCTCTGTTTAACAGTGGCCTTTACCATGATTTAAGGTCCTGATGGTAGAAATTTTAGTGATTGTCACAACCTAAATTTAGAATACAGTACATAGTTCTGAAAGATAGGGAAGGCATTTATGTGTTTGGACTGACAGTGTAGACCACCACCATCTCCATGTCAGCTGTTTTTACACTGGTTGTTACCTGGCTTCACATTCTGTTGGCAGGGAGAGGGGGTGGGAAGAGGTGAAGGCTGGGTTTGTTTTCTGTGGTTAGTGATAAAAAATGTAAGGCCAAACTTGAGTTGCATTCTTAATGATTTATTGAATCCTGTGTAAAGATTCTTTTTCATCCATTTGAGTTCCTTCCTTCTCTTTGCATTACCACTTCATTTTTCTATACAGTGATATTTTAAACTATTTTTCTAAGGTTTCAGTTTAGCTCTTCATTTCATCCACATACTTCATATGTTTAGCTAATAAGATTCCATGTTAGTTAACATACAAATTATTGTATTTAAAATTTAATGATAATGCCTAATTTACATTTTTATTAATAATGACTGATTCTTATGAGCTGCCTTTTCTGGCAGATGGTAAAGCACATGGTAGTTGGAGCACGTGTGGTACGTGGTCTTGACTGGAAGTGGCGGGACCAGGATGGCAACCCTCCAAGTGAAGGAACCATTACAGGAGAACTTCACAATGGTTTGTTTTTTTCTCTTCATGAAAAAAATTCATAAATTTTGCTGGCAGATTGTGTGATTACTAATTTTTTCAACTTACTCTCTTCTCTTGTAGACGATTCCATTTTTTCTATCACACTACAAGTACTACCTCTTTCCTTTAACATATATTTGTAACTCCGTTTTTTAGCTCTGAGCCATTTTGTTGTTCGCCTTTGGGCTTTCCTCTAGCTTATTTACATATGTTTATTGTGTATGGAATGGGTAGTTATTTTATATAACCGGACTTGAGTCCTGGAAATGGGAAGTACAATGCCTGCACTCTACAGGAGGGGTTTGGGATATTGGCAGTTTGGAGGGATATACAGTGGACCCCCGCATAACGATCACCTCCCAATGCGACCAATTATGTAAGCGTATTTATGTAAGTGCGTTTGTACGTGTATGTTTGAGGGTCTGAAATGGACTAATCTACTTCACAATATTCCTTACGGGAACAAATTCGATCAGTACTGGCACCTGAACATACTTCTGGAATGAAAAAATATCATTAACCGGGGGTCCACTGTATTGTGTATTTTTATATGTATATACTTCTAAACTGTTGTATTATGGGCACCTCTGCAAAAAAAGTGATTATGTGTGAGTGAGGTGAAAGTGTTAAATGATGATGAAAGTATTTTCTTTTTGGGGATTTTATTTTTATTTTTTGGGTCACCCTGCCTCGATGGGAGACGGCTGACTAGTTGAAAAAAATGGGTAGTAAGTTATTAAATTCTGTAAAGGGTTTTTATGAGGATAATGAGGCTCAGGTTACGGTGTGTAGGAGAAAGGGAGATTACCTCCCAGTAAAAGTAGGTCTTAGACAGGGATATGTAATGTCACCATGGTTGTTTAACATTTTATAGATGGGGTTGTAAATGAAGTAAAAGCTAAGGTGTTGAGGAGAGGGGTGGGATTAAATTATGGGGAATCAGATACAAAATGGGAGTTGACAGTTACATTTTGCTGATGATACTGTGCTTTTTGGAGGATTCTGAAGGAAAGTTGCCAAGGTTAGTGGATGAGTTTGGGACAGTGTGTAAAGGTAGAACGTTGAAAGTGAATATAGATAAGAGTAAGGTGATGAGGGTATCAAACAATTGAGATAAAGAAACACTGGATATTACATTAGAGGGAGGGAGTACAAAAGAAGTGAATATTTTCAGGTATTTGGGAGTTGACTTGTCAGCAGGTGGGTTTATGATGGATGAAGTAAACCATTGAATGGACGAAGGAAAAAAAGTGAGTGGTGCATTGAGGTATCTATGGGGACAAAGAACATTATCCATGGTGGCAGAGAAGGGAATGTACGAGAGTATAGTGGTACCAACACACTTACATGGGTGTGAAGCTTGGGTTGTAAATGCTGCAGCAAGGGGGCGGCTGGAGGCAGTGGAGCTGTTGTGTCTATGGGTAATGTGTGGTGTAAGTATTATGCAGAGAATTCGTAGTGTGGAAATTAGGAGAAGGTGTGGAGTTACTAAAAGTTTGTCAGAGGGCTGAAGAAGGATTGTTGAGGTGGTTTTGGTCATTTAAAGAGAATGGAACAAGGTAAACTGACTTGGAGAGCATATAAATCTATTGGAGAAGGAAGGCAGGGTAGGGGTCATCCCTGAAAAGGTTGGAGGGAGAGGGTAAAGGAGGTTTTGTGGGCGAGGGGCTTGGACTTTCAGCCAGTGTGCATGAGCATGTTAGATAGGAGTGAACGGAGACAAATGGTTTTTGGGACCTGACAAGCTGTTGGAGTGTGAGTACGGTAATATTTTGTGAAGGGATTCAGGGAAACTGGTTAGCTGGACTTGAGTCCTGAAAATGGGAAGTACAATGCCTGCACTGTTAAAGGGAGGTTTAGGATATTGGCAGTTTGAAGGGACATCTAAAGTGTCATATCTGAGCACCTCTGCAAAGACAGTGATTATGTATGAGTGATGAAAGTTTTTTCTACCTTTTTGGGTTTTTCTTTCTTTTTGGGTCACCCTGCCTCGGTTTGAAACGGCTGACATATTAAAAAAAAAAAGTCTGTTGAGTGTACCTGGAAAGGCATATGGTAGAGTTATTATTGAAAGAATTAAGAGTAAGATGGAGAGCAGCATTGCAGATGAACAAGGAGGCTTTAGGAAGGGTAGGGGGTGTGTAGACCAAGTGTTTACAGTGAAGCATATAGATGAACAATATTTAAATAAGGGTAAAGAAGTTTTCATTGCATTTATGGATTTAGAAATGGCATATGATAGGGTGGATAGGGGAGCAATGTGGGAGATGCTGCAAGTGTATGGAATAGGTGGTAGGTTAACAGGTGAGAGTTTTTGAGGATAGTGAGGCTCGAGTTAGATTATGTAGGAGAGAGAGGGGGGGAGAGAGAGAGAGAGAGAGAGAGAGAATGAGAGAGAGAGAGAATGAGAGAGAGAGAGAATGAGAGAGAGAGAGAGAGAGAGAGAGAGAGAGAGAGAGAGAGAGAATGAGAGAGAGAGAGAGAGAATGAGAGAGAGAGAATGAGAGAGAGAGAGAATGAGAGAGAGTGAGAGAGAATGAGAGAGAGAGAATGAGAGAGTGAGAGAGAATGAGAGAAAGAATGAGAGAGAGAGAATGAGAGAGAGAATGAGAGAGAGAGAGAGAGAGAATGAGAATTATTTCATAGTAAAAGTAGGCCTTAGACAGGGATGAGTGATGTCACCATGGTTGTTCAATATATTTATAGATACAATTGTAAGAAGGGAATTCTCAGGTGTTAGCATAAAGTGTGGGATGAAGAGAGAAAGAATCTAACACATAGTGGGAGTTGTCACAGTTGCTTTTTGTTGATGACACTGTGCTTTTGGGATATTCTGAAGAGAAGTTGCAGAGGTTGGTGGATGAGTTTGGGTGGTGGATGAGTTTGGAGGGGTATATAAAAGAAGGAAATTAAAAGTGGACATAGGGAAGAGCAAGATGATGAGGATAAAAAAAATTAGGTAATGAAAGGTTGGATATCAGATTGGAGGGAGGGTGTATGGAGGGAGTGAATGTGTTCAGATATTTGGGAGTGGACTTGTGAGCAGATGGATCAATGAAAGACAAGGTGAATCATAGAATTAATGAGGGTAAAAAAGATGAATGATGCACTTAGGAGTCTGTGGAGACAAAGAACATTATCTATGGAAGAAAGATGGGTAAGTATGAGAGTATAGTAGTACCAACAAATGCTCTTATATGGATGTGAAACATGGGTGGTGAATGTTGTGGCCAGAAGGCTGGAGGCAGTGGAGATGTCATGTCTGAAGGCAGTGTGAATATTTTGCAGAGAATCTGTAGCTTGGAGATCGGAAGAAGGTGTGGGGTTTCTAAAAGTATTATCCAGAGGGCTGAGGAGAAAGGATGGAATGAGGTAGAATGACTTGGAGGGAGTACGAATCTGTGATGGAAGGAAGGCGGGGTAAGGGTTGTCCTAGGAAGGGTTGAAGGGAGGGGGTAAAGGAGGCTTCGTGTGTGAGGGGCTTAGACTTTCAGCAAGCATGCATGAGCATAATAGGTTGGAGCGAGTGAAGGGAAATGGTTTTTAGGACTTGACATGCCGTTGGAGTGTGAGCAAAGGAACATTTATGTAAGGATTCAGGGAAACCAGTTATCTGGACTCAAGTCCTGGAGGTCTCAAGTACAGTACCTGCACTCTGAAGGAGGGGGTGAAGATATATTGCAGTGTTTAACTGTAGTTGAGGCATGCCTCTAGCAAAACAGTGATGGAGTGAATGATGATGAAAGTGTTTCTTCTTTTTGGGGTCACCCTGCCTGGGTGGGACACGGCCAATGTATTAATTAAAAAATTTTTAAAATTATAATTTAGATGTGTTGTTAAGGTGACTAATTAGTATCAGATCTGGGGAAATGAATCTCTTAAATTATTAATTTGATGATTCTGATTGTAATGTGCACTTCTGGAAAGACAGCTAGGGACTGAATGAGTGATATTGAATACATTGGGTACTCTGGGTTCCCCTACCTTGGTGGAAAACAGCCAGTGTATGCAAGAAAAACATACAGTATATCATTTAATTATACTTTATTATCAATAATTCTTTTAATTCAGTAAAAGTGTCTACATACAGTACCATAAAGGTATGTAGACACTATATACCATAAAGGTATGTAGACACTACATACTATAATGGTATGTAGACACTACATACCATAAAGGTATGTGGACACTATATTCCATAAAGGTATGTAGACACTACATACCATAAAGGTATGTAGACACTACATACCATAAAGGTATGTAGACACTACATACTATAATGGTATGTAGACACTACATACCATAAAGGTATGTAGACACTACATACCATAAAGGTATGTAGACACTACATACCATAAAGGTGTGTAGACACTACATACCATAAAGGTATGTAGACACTGGTAGCAGTGTCTGTATACCTTTATGGTGCTTGTTTTACGTTTATTTTCTCTCAACTAGGCTGGATTGATGTAACATGGGACCATGGGGCATCTAATAGCTACCGTATGGGTGCTGAGGGAAAATACGACCTCAAACTAGCTCCTGGATATGATCCAGAATTTCCACAGGTCTCTACAATAACCAGCAGTATTAGCACTACATCCAGCAATACTGCTACTACTACAACATCTGCATCTATAGCTACAATAACTACAGCTATAAAGTCAACAAAGGTGAGATGAGCACTGCAAAAATATAGTTTAGAGGGCTTGATTTGTGTACTTTATAGTGAATAATTTGATGATTTAAAGCAATAATAATAATTATACTATATGATGTGTTCTTAGTAGTTACTGTGTATCACTCATGTTCTTAGTAGTTATTATATATATCACTTATGTTCTTAGTAGTTACACTCTGACTCTTGTTTTTTGTGCAGTAAACCATCACCTTTCATCACGATCACCTCTAGCTACTGCATTTCTGCCTGTTCATGATTCATTTTTTGCATCTATTTATGTATCTATTTATGTATCTATTTTGTATCTATTTTGTATTTATTTGTGTGGCAAAAATAAAGATTGGATGTGAAAAGTGGGTTATAGTAAGTGTATATGCACCTGGAGAAGAGAGAAGTGTAGAGGAGAGAGACAGATTTTGGGAAATGTTGAGTGAATGCGTGGGGAGTTTTGAACCAAGTGTGAGAGTAATGGTGATTGGGGATTTCAATGCTAAAGTGGGTAAAAATGTTATGGAGGGAGTAGTAGGTAAATTTGAGGTGCCAGGGGTAAATGAAAATGGGGAGCCTTTAATTGAGCTATGTGTGGAAAGAGGTTTGGTAATAAGTAATACATATTTTATGAAGAAGAGGTTTTTACAAAGCAGAAGTGTTATAAAAAGAGTAGAGTATATAGAGAGTAAAAGAAAGGTGAAGAGAGTGGTGAGAGAGTGCAAAAGGAGAGCAGATGATAGAGTGGGAGAGGCACTGTCAAGGAATTTTAATGAAAACAAAAAAAATTTTGGAGTGAGTTAAACAAGTTAAGAAAGCCTAGAGAACTAATGGATTTGTCAGTTAAAAACAGAGTAGTGAGTTAGTAGATGGGGAGATGGAAGTTTTGGGTAGATGGCGAGAATATTTTGAGGAACTTTTAAATGTAGACGAAGAAAAGGAAGCAGTAATTTCATGCACTGGCCAGGGAGGTATACCATCTTTTAGGAGTGAAGAAGAACAGTATGTTAGTGTGGGGGAGGTGCGTGAGGCATTACGTAGAATGAAAGGGGGTAAAGCAGCTGGAACTGACGGGATCATTACAGAAATGTTAAAAGCAGGGGGGGATATAGTGTTGGAGTGGTTGTTATTTTTGTTTAATAAATGTATGAAAGAGGGGAAGGTACCTAGGGATTGGTAGAGAGCATGTATAATCCTATTATATAAAGGGAAGGGAGACAAACGAGATTGTAAAAATTATAAAGGAATAAGTTTACTGAGTATACCAGGAAAAGTGTACGGTAGAGTTATAATTGAAAATTAGAGGTAAGACAGAATGTAGGATTGCAGATGAACAAGGTGGTTTCAGAGTGGGTAGGGGATGTGTAGATCAAGTGTTTACATTGAAGCATATATGTGAACAGTATTTAGATAAAGGTAGGGAAGTTTTTATTGCATTTATGGATTTAGAAAAGGCATATGATTGAGTGGATAAGGGAGCAATGTGGCAGATGTTGCAAGTATATGGAATAGGTGGTAAGTTGCTAAATGCTGTAAAGAGTTTTTATGAGGATAGTGAGGCTCAGGTTAGGGTGTGTAGAAGAGAGGGAGACTACTTCCTAGTAAAATTAGGTCTTAGACAGGGATGTGTAATGTCACCATGGTTGTTTAATATATTTATAGATGGGGTTGTAAAAGAAGTAAATGCTAGGGTGTTCGGGAGAGGGGTGGGATTAAATTATTGGGAATTAAATACAAAATGGGAATTGACAGAGTTACTTTTTGCTGATGATACTGTGCTTATGGGAGATTCTAAAGAAAAATTGCAAAGGTTAGTGAATGAGTTCGAGAGTGTGTGTAAGAGTAGAAAGTTGAAAGTGAACATAGAAAAGAGTAAGATGATGAGGGTATCAAATGATTTAGATAAAGAAAAATTTGATATTGGGGAGGAGGAGGAGTTGACGTGTCAGCAGATGAATTTATGAAAGATGAGGTTAATCATATGAAAATAACCGGTTTCCCTGAATCCCTTCACTAAATATTACCCTGCTCACACTCCAACAGATCGTCAGGTCCCAAGTACCATTCGTCTCCATTCACTCCTATCTAACACGCTCACGCACGCTTGCTGGAAGTACAATGCCTGCACTTTAAAGGAGGGGTTTGGGATATTGGCAGTTTGGAGGGATATGTTGTGTATCTTTATATGTGTATGCTTCTAGACTGTTGTATTCTGAGCACCTCTGCAAAAACAGTGATAATGTGCAAGTGTGGTGAAAGTGTTGAATGATGATGAAAGTATTTTCTTTTTGGGGATTTTCGTTCTTTTTTGGGTCACCCTGCCTCGGTGGGAGACGGCCGGCTTGTTGAAAAAAAAAAAAAGAGGTTAATCATAGAATTGATGAGGGAAAAAAGGTGAGTGGTGCATTGAAGTATATTTGGAGATAAAAAACATTATCTATGGAGGCAAGGAAGGGAATGTATGAAAGTATAGTAGTACCAACACTCTTATATGGGTGTGAAGCTTGGGTGGTAAATGCTGCAGCGAGGAGACGGTGGAGGCAGTGGAGATGTCCTGTTTAAGGGCAATGTGTGGTGTAAATATTATGCAGAAAATTCGGAGTGTGGAAATTAGGAGAAGGTGTGGAGTTATTAAAAGTATTAGTCAGAGGGCAGAAGAGGGGTTGTTGAGGTGGTTTGGTCATTTAGAGAGAATGGATCAAAGTAGAATGACATGGAGAGCGTATAAATCTGTAGGGGAAGGAAGGCGGGGTAGGGGTCATCCTTGAAAAGGTTGGAAGGAAGTGGTAAGGGAGGTTTTGTGGGCGAGGGGCTTGGACTTCCAGCAGGCGTGCATGAGCGTGTTCGATAGAAGTGAATAGAGACGAATGGTATTTGGGATCTGACAATCTGTTGGAGTGTGAGCAGGGTAATATTTAGTGAAGGGATTCAGGGATATGTTGTGTATCTTTATATGTGTATGCTTCTAGACTGTTGTATTCTGAGCACCTCTGCAAAAACAGTGATTATGTGTGAGTGAGGTGAAAGTGTTGAATGATGATGAAAGTATTTTCTTTTTGGGGATTTTCTTTCTTTTTGGGTCACCCTGCCTCAGTGGGAGATGGCTGACTTGTTAAAAAAAAAAAAAATTCTACCTTTTGCTGGAAAGTTTCACTACTTCACATGTTTTTTGTCTCTGTCAGTTAAATTTCGACAGTTTTTTACCAGATGCGCTCATTCTGTGTGTATGTGCATCCTGTGCATGTATTGAGAGCTCACATTTGTTTAATAGAGATTGGTCAATAACTAAAGATTTTATATTTGTTTTGTTAAGGCTGAATTATTAACAAAATTTATCGGTTAGTTTTTAACTATATACATTCATATTTTGCGTACAATCACTATACGTATATGTATTGAGAGCTCACATTTATTGGGAAGAGGTTTGTCAGACATCACTGATTTAACAACTGAAAATCATGAGTGACTAAAAGGAGATGTTCTCTGCTCACTATCTAGAGAGAGAGAGAGACTGAGGTGGGGTGACTTAGTGACTGGCTGATGCAGCTGGCTGCCTCACTCACAGCCCCACGCCACTGCTCCTCCACCCACCTACTCTGTTGTTTGCACTGGTTGTCTTTTTATTACCCTGTCTTGTTTCTGGATGTTAACCATGGTATAAAAAAACAAATTATAATAATACTGGAGGTGCAAAGAAGAGGAATAAATGTTAGTCTGAGTATTTTTAAAAGAAAAACAAGAAAATTAGCCTCCAAGATGAAGGAGATGGCTTGGGGGATGTGTGTAGATATTATAGCCTCAAGCATTGTATTAGCTATGGCTCTTTTCTCTGGAAGGACTGCATGCACATTTTCTGTGAAATACACAGTAACTGTAAAAAACATGCATATCTCAGAAGCTTTACCTAATTAAGTAAATCACAGAATAGGTGGGGCTCAAACCCACGGCAGGGAAAGCATAAAACTCCCATGCCAATGTGCTAACTACTAGGCCAGCTGGTTCTTGATAGGGTTCATCCAACTAGGTACTATATTTTTATACACCATAGGTTGGTTAGTATGGGTCCTCTATGTGAACACAAGCATAAATCACTTTATTTAATGTGTGTTTTTTTTTTTGGGTGCATGTGCAGTTTGTTTTTATAATGGTCTTGTTGGCTTACACTGTATGGTCACTTAAAAAGTACATTATGCAAATTTAACTTTGAATAACCCATTTAAGTCAAACATTGTACACGTCTGAGGATCTAAACCTCGCTATATCCAACTAGGCCTAGTATGGCAACATGGACTCTCTCCACACATTTCTAGATCAATAAGAAACAATATCTGCAGTGTAAGTTGTTGGAAAAATCATCAGTATTGATGACTTAAGATTTGAAAGAACTTGTGTGGCTTTTATCAAAGTGTCATGTCATGTAAATTAATTTTTCCCATTAGTTCACTCCAGCCATTGAATTTTCACATACAGTTCTGCTTTTCCAGAACCTGATGGGTGTAAAAAGTGGTTGTCTACTGTAGTTGCACTATACCATATGACTTGTGTTCTTAGTAGTTATAAGACTCTCATTCTTCATATACTACTATATGATTCATGTTCTTAGTAGTAATAATAATAGACTCGCATTCTAAGTAGTTTCTCTATATGACTGTCTACACCTCAAATTGAAAGACCTTCTGTATGTACAATTTTGAAAAGAATATAAAATAATTCTGACAATTTTCTTCTTTTGCTTTTTAGTAAACTATACTAGCCCATTGTTCCTGGCATTTTAGTTGACTTTTACAACATGCATGGCTTATGGAGGAAAGATTCTCATTCCACTTCCCCATGGATAATTAAACAAATTTCAAAAAATATATATATTAGTGTTAATGCCTAAGATTTGAACCCATGAACTCCAACAAGGGGGACGTGGGTGCGTATGTGTACCCAGCACAATAAAATATACAAATTTGTAGATGAAATACGTAGTCTTAGAGATTTCCATTGTAAACGAGAGAGAACGAGAGAAATTGCGAGAATATAAACAAAGATGAATGCATATTTATTCCCGTACGCTTATGGTTGGTTCATACAGGCTTATTTCGCATATGTTTGTGAAGTTTTTACCACAATACAAACTTTCGAGACCACACCAGCTAACCGCTTTACAATGAACTTTTGTACTTCCATTCTTTCCTCTTCTTCCTCTTCCTACAATAAATACTACTCACCTCTCACCCTACATTAAGACTACAAATATTTTAAGGTAAGTAATGAGTGTACTGTATGTATAGTTTACTCTTTTTGTTGTTTTAAAGCCTAGTTCTATTTTTAATATACTAAAAATGTTATGAATGGTGACATTAAAACAAAATCTAAAGATGATTGACACAGACTCATTACCAGTATAGTATACTTGAAATATCGGTAAGGGGCAGCTCCTTGCTTAAAGAGAAATTCGCTTACCGACCTACTCTTAGGAATGGGATTCAGTCATTAAGTGAGGAGTACCTGTATACCATTTCTGCCTTGTTGAGGTTTATTTCTGGCTACTGACAATCTTAAACTGGTATGTCTTTAGTCTGTCATTTGGAACCAAGAAACAGCCAAAACCACCAAAGCCACCCTAAGAAATGCCCCAGAGGCAAGGGGCAGGATTTTTTTTAATGCAGCGCACATCTACAGCAAAGGGTCATTTTGTCATGTTTAAGCCAGAAGTTGCCACTCACAGCAAATTTGAGGATACTATGAATTATGAGTAAGAGTACATCATGGCCATTGATTGCTATGACATAAGGGAGCATCAATTTTCCTGGGACTGATAGTCTGGCACCTCTTTCAGTTTGGACAGAATTATGAGGGTACTTGAAATTCACATACCTGTCAGACTAATTTACTCAGTGGCCTCTGATGGTGTAGCATCCATTTGCTCATATTGTTTACACTGCAGTTGTTGATGGTGCTCCCTTGATTATGTTTGTTGGATTATGTATTGGTAGATAAAAGACTGTTGAGTAGACTTCAGGATGTACATGTTTATAGAGGGGCCACAGATATATCAGATCACTTTCTAGTTGTAGCTACACTGAGAGTAAAAGGTAGATGGGATACAAGGAGAATAGAAGCATCAGGGAAGAGAGAGGTGAAGGTTTATAAACTAAAAGAGGAGGCAGTTAGGGTAAGATATAAACAGCTATTGGAGGATAGATGGACTAATGAGAGCATAGGCAATGGGGTCGAAGAGGTATGGGGTAGGTTTAAAAATGTAGTGTTAGAGTGTTCAGCAGAAGTTTGTGGTTACAGGAAAGTGGGTGCAGGAGGGAAGAGGAGCGATTGGTGGAATGATGATGTAAAGAGAGTAGTAAGGGAGAAAAAGTTAGCATATGAGAAGTTTTTACAAAGTAGAAGTGATGCAAGGAGGGAAGAGTATATGGAGAAAAAGAGAGAAGTTAAGAGAGTGGTGAAGCAATGTAAAAAGAGAGCAAATGAGAGAGTGGGTGAGATGTTATCAACAAATTTTGTTGAAAATAAGAAAAAGTTTTGGAGTGAGATTAACAAGTTAAGAAAGCCTAGAGAACAAATGGATTTGTCAGTTAAAAATAGGAGAGGAGAGTTATTAAATGGAGAGTTAGAGGTATTGGGAAGATGGAAAGAATATTTTGAGGAATTGTTAAATGTTGATGAAGATAGGGAAGCTGTGATTTCGTGTATAGGGCAAGGAGGAATAACATCTTGTAGGAGTGAGGAAGAGCCAGTTGTGAGTGTGGGGGAAGTTCGTGAGGCAGTAGGTAAAATGAAAGGGGGTAAGGCAGCCGGGATTGATGGGATAAAGATAGAAATGTTAAAAGCAGGTGGGGATATAGTTTTGGAGTGGTTGGTGCAATTATTTAATAAATGTATGGAAGAGGGTAAGGTACCTAGGGATTGGCAGAGAGCATGCATAGTTCCTTTGTATAAAGGCAAAGGGGATAAAAGAGAGTGCAAAAATTATAGGGGGATAAGTCTGTTGAGTGTACCTGGTAAAGTGTATGGTAGAGTTATAATTGAAAGAATTAAGAGTAAGACGGAGAATAGGATAGCAGATGAACAAGGAGGCTTTAGGAAAGGTAGGGGGTGTGTGGACCAGGTGTTTACAGTGAAACATATAAGTGAACAGTATTTAGATAAGGCTAAAGAGGTCTTTGTGGCATTTATGGATTTGGAAAAGGCGTATGACAGGGTGGATAGGGGGGCAATGTGGCAGATGTTGCAAGTGTATGGTGTAGGAGGTAGGTTACTGAAAGCAGTGAAGAGTTTTTACGAGGATAGTGAGGCTCAAGTTAGAGTATGTAGGAAAGAGGGAAATTTTTTCCCAGTAAAAGTAGGCCTTAGACAAGGATGTGTGATGTCACCGTGGTTGTTTAATATATTTATAGATGGGGTTGTAAGAGAAGTAAATGCGAGGGTCTTGGCAAGAGGCGTGGAGTTAAAAGATAAAGAATCACACACAAAGTGGGAGTTGTCACAGCTGCTCTTTGCTGATGACACTGTGCTCTTGGGAGATTCTGAAGAGAAGTTGCAGAGATTGGTGGATGAATTTGGTAGGGTGTGCAAAAGAAGAAAATTAAAGGTGAATACAGGAAAGAGTAAGGTTATGAGGATAACAAAAAGATTAGGTGATGAAAGATTGAATATCAGATTGGAGGGAGAGAGTATGGAGGAGGTGAACGTATTCAGATATTTGGGAGTGGACGTGTCAGCGGATGGGTCTATGAAAGATGAGGTGAATCATAGAATTGATGAGGGAAAAAGAGTGAGTGGTGCACTTAGGAGTCTGTGGAGACAAAGAACTTTGTCCTTGGAGGCAAAGAGGGGAATGTATGAGAGTATAGTTTTACCAACGCTCTTATATGGGTGTGAAGCGTGGGTGATGAATGTTGCAGCGAGGAGAAGGCTGGAGGCAGTGGAGATGTCATGTCTGAGGGCAATGTGTGGTGTGAATATAATGCAGAGAATTCGTAGTTTGGAAGTTAGGAGGAGGTGCGGGATTACCAAAACTGTTGTCCAGAGGGCTGAGGAAGGGTTGTTGAGGTGGTTCGGACATGTAGAGAGAATGGAGCGAAACAGAATGACTTCAAGAGTGTATCAGTCTGTAGTGGAAGGAAGGCGGGGTAGGGGTCGGCCTAGGAAGGGTTGGAGGGAGGGGGTAAAGGAGGTTTTGTGTGCGAAGGGCTTGGACTTCCAGCAGGCATGCGTGAGCGTGTTTGATAGGAGTGAATGGAGACAAATGGTTTTTAATACTTGACGTGCTGTTGGAGTGTGAGCAAAGTAACATTTATGAAGGGATTCAGGGAAACTGGCAGGCCGGACTTGAGTCCTGGAGATGGGAAGTACAGTGCCTGCACTCTGAAGGAGGGGTGTTAATGTTGCAGTTTAAAAACTGTAGTGTAAAGCACCCTTCTGGCAAGACAGTGATGGAGTGAATGATGGTGAAAGTTTTTCTTTTTCGGGCCACCCTGCCTTGGTGGGAATCGGCCGGTGTGATAATAAAAAAAAAAAAAAAAAAAAAAAAATAATTTATTTTGCTAATATTTTACCCATTAACTGTCCAAACATAAATCTGTGTTTTTACTGCCAGCGCTCCAAAGATTTTGATTTTTTTTTTTTATGAAGAGGGCAATTTTTCATGTGTAATAAGACCAACCTACTACCTAGGTCACATAATATTGTCTAGAAATATATACAAAGTATCTATAGGTCCCATCAGTGTTTTAGACATGTTGGAGTATATGAAGCTCCTTGAAGCACAGTGTAAGACAAGTGTCATTCCACTGCTGACGGTGCAGCACTCTTATGTTGATAACCATGCACTGCTCCAGGGAACCTTGTGTTATGCAGAAAAGTGGGATTACCTGGGGGCTAAGGCATTGTCTAAGGGCAAAGGTAAAAGTTACACACATCTCAGGCAGAAACAGGCCACCCAGGGCTATCCCAGTCAAAACAGAAAGGGCTAAACCAATATTTATTACTTCAATGGGTTGGTTATCAGAGGGGGTAGGCAAAATCCCTAGTTAGGAAAATAAACATTTATAAAGAATAACATTATATACACTCTTTAGAAAAACACCTTTATGTATCTCCTAACCTACACGCCTAACAGACGGTACACAAGAAGCAGGCAGCTGGAGAGTCCAGCAAAACATAAACACTTAGCCCAGCAAACGCCCGGCCTTCACTACTCCAATACCGACCCTATTTCTTATCTCCTCACTCATCCCACAGTCTCTGACCATATCAAAACCTAGGTCAGCATACAGGTGAACCATTGAAGATCCTATGGCTTGAGTTAGTTAAACAAAAGGAGTGCACAACTACAAAACTTAGCTTAAATACACAACGTCCCAGACGCCAGCCTTCTCTCCATGCTGACTCCACGTGACTACCCCAAGCCACGCTTACCTGCTAACCAAAACACAGTTGGAAAATAAATCCCTGGCAGGATTTCCTTTTATTTACAATTTAAAGTACTTTACAGTATCCCCAAATGCACATTATGAATTATAAAATTAAGCTTTACAATTATAACATTAATACTGTTATGGCACACTTCTCCACTGTATATACATTACAATGTCATGTAGAACCCTGCATAACACCTTGGCTTTATTTGTTTTCACAGTTGCATATAAACATTGTCTGTATCTGTCTGTCTATCTTGCTCTGCCTCTGTTTGTCTCTGCTTATCTGTCTGTCTGCCTGTGTGTTTGTCTTCCTGTCTCTCTGTCTGCTTGTGTCTCCGTCTCAGACAGAGCCAACAGATATTATATATAATGCAGAGTCGTCATGCCTGATTCCTGATCAAGTGACAATGCGTATTACTTGCGTATTACTTGCGTATTACAAGCATAATATAGCACTGTCTGGATTTCTTGGGTTATCATAATTAATTTACATTATGTATAATTATATTTATGTGTATCTGAGACAGAGATAGACACACACACAGAGATAGAGACAGCCAGTCAATCAGCCAGCCAGCCAGCCAGCCAGCCAGCCAGCCAGCCAGCCAGCCAGCCAGCTCCCTGGTCTGCAAAACACATATTATATATGTTCCAGAATTGTTTCTCTTTACTAAGGGCATAAGTTATAGGACATTCTCGCAGGATGACACTACAGTGGTATCAAAATGTTGCATATGGGTTATTATGGAGGTTTTTGATATTTTCTCAGCCACTTGTGGCCACATCCATCTCAAAGTCACTAAACTAGGGGTCAGCATCACTTTCCTCTTAAAAGGGGAGTGTTAATACAACATGGCATTAGTGAATCCCTGGTGTTTGCCACGGTTTGCTCTAGCTGGTGCTCAATTTAACTGGTACTCTCACAAGGTACTAAGTGGTCCCAGATTTTTTTAATACTGCTCACACCAGTGTTAAGACCCATTCTGTACTGACCAGGCATCTCAGGCCAATCGTGTCAAATTTGGAGGCAGGAAAAATAAAACGATGATCTATGTTTGGAGTGCTAGCGGTAAAAATGTAGATCTACGTTTGGACAGTTAATGGGTTAACCCTAGGGGCATTGCTGGAGCATTTTCCTGTGTTTCCACACAAAAAAAAATTGTGTATGTGATTGAAAGAGTGAATATGGAACAGTGAGAGAGAAATTCACTAAGATTAATGCTCTCATTACATCAGTTACAAGCTGTTTGAAAAGTTCCATAAAATTTATGTTAACAGGTAAAGATTCCGAAAGGGAAACACTGGCAACTAGGCCTACAAGTATTTTCACCCAGGTGTTTGGATTATCAGTATATAGCAAGTGAATGTTTACCAATATAAAGGTACCTAAATAAATGAAGTGTTAGAAAAGTGGTGCCACATAACCTTACAAGTGTACACTCAAAGTGATTTAGTTATTTGACATACAGTGGAACCTCAAAAATTGAACGTATCACTTATCGAACGTTTTGTAAATAGGACCATTTTTTTGGACAAACTGTGTCCCTATTATCGAACGCGCCCCTATTTTCGGACCGCCGGGTACGGGACCTGTCTGCCGCCCGCTTTGTCCGCGTCCCCGCAAAGGGGCTGTGAGCAGTCTAGCTTTGTTTATGCTTGAGTGAACACTAACCTGCTCTCTCATTCACGCATTTTACGATTATTTCGTTGTGTTTAGTGTTTGTGGGACTGTGAAATAAGCTGCCATGGGCCCAAAGAAACTTGCTAGTGGTACCCCTGTGGTAAAGAAAGTGAGAAACACCATAGATGTGAAGAAGGAAATAATACAGAAGTATGAGAGTGGTGTGAGACTTGTTGAGCTTTCCAGGATGTACAGAGGACTGTGGACAGTTATTTTGTGAGACAGAAACAGACGACTGTGGACAGTTATTTTGTGAGACAGAAACAGATGAATGTGGACAGTTATTTTGTGAGACAGAAACAGACAACTGTGGATAGTTATTTTGTGAGACAGAAACAGACGAATGTGGAGTTATTTTGTGAGACAAACAGACGATTGTGGACAGTTATTTTGTGAGACAGAAACAGACGACTGTGGATAGTTATTTTGTGAGACAGAAACAGACGACTGTAGACAGTTATTTTGTGAGACTGGAGTCCAATGACTCTCAAGCTGGTCCTAGTGGCATTAAAATACAGAGAAGGGAAGCAACCCCAGAGAGAGCTTTGATACCGGAAGTCCTCATGGAGGGGGATTCTCCTTGCAAACAATAACCCCAACTTCCTCTCTCCTCCTCCCTATCTTCCAGATGCCATCACCAATCTTCAATAAAGGTAAGTAAAAATGTTATTTTATATTACTATACATAATTAAAGACTATAGCATTTGTTGTGTGTATGTAAAACTATAATTAATCTCTATAAAATGTATTTTTTGTGTGAATATTTTTGGGTTTCTGGAACGGATTAATTGTATTTCCATTATTTCTTATGGGAAATATTGCTTCGAATTTCAGACTTTTCGAATTTAGAACTAGCTCCTGGAACAGATTAAGTTCGATTTTTGAGGTTCCACTGTATACATAGTGAAAGAATTGGGGTATCGATATATAATGAGAAAGAGTCATTAGTGAATTTGTTAAGTATAACAAGAACCTTGTAACTGAGCCACAGTGATAGTGTATTAATAGAAATGTAGTGAAGTATTTTAGTTTGTTTGGCATCACCTGTGAAGTGTGGTAGAAGATGCCAAATACATCTCAAGTCAGTCACCATTAGTATGACTTTTCACTGCTCTTGGAAGCTATACTTAGCTGCCACCTTATACATCTAGCAGCATAAAACCCACCCAGGGCACTAGCAGCATAAAACCCACCCAGGGCACCTTTCACCATTGTGCTACCTTGTACCACCTCATTTGGGTGGTAGCACAAAATCCACCCACCACCATGACTATTAGTATTTCTGCCCTGCCACCACTCTCCTACCTTACTGGCCATTAGTAATTACCAATCAGACAAGCAATAAAATAAAGAACAATTGGTGTTATTTGTACATGGTGTGCCAATCAGTTAGTTTACCTAAAATGTATCACCTGTCAGTTTTGCAGAGCTTTTATGCATTCTTCCTGTTGTAGACAGGA
Organism: Cherax quadricarinatus; assembly: GCF_038502225.1. Taxonomy (NCBI): domain Eukaryota; kingdom Metazoa; phylum Arthropoda; class Malacostraca; order Decapoda; family Parastacidae; genus Cherax; species Cherax quadricarinatus. The sequence continues at coordinate 2,475,619 of NC_091297.1, forward strand.
AGAATGGTCTAAATAGCTGCTCTGTTTTCTGGACATGTGACAATCAGAAAGGTGTATATGTGAAGCTGTCAGACATACTGGCCAACATCTCTCCAGTGAACCCCATAATAAACCACCTTAGAAAGCTCCTCATTGTCACTATTTTAACCCAAACTTTAGATCAGAGGTTACCTGTTCCCATCATGCTTTTTATGGAGCAGGTATTTTTTTTATCCTAGGTACACCTACCGTATAGATCCATTCTCTCATGTCTAGGCCAAAATTTACTGCTAACATCATACTTGAGAGTGCTGTGATCAAGCTGTATTTCTATATAGGCACCACTGGCATAAATAATGTAGATCTGTGTGAGTGACAGTGAAAAGGTTAAGTACTGAAGTTGATTATTGAGCATAAACTTCAGAGAGTACTTTGTATTTCATTCATGTCAGGTAAAACTGTTAGGTTGTTGTCAGGCATACAAGAGTTATGTGAGAGTTGATGAGCTTATTGTGTACAGGTGGTCAGCACAGATGTTACCCAAGGAACTAGTGTACTAACCAGCCGCAAGTGCAGCTCCACACCCTCACTACCTCAGGCTACAACAGATGTTCACAAACATTCTGTTGCTGCCTCAGAACAAGCAGCCTCAGATGATAACCTTTCTGCCAAGGTAAGTAGTTTTCTTGCTTGTTTAGTCCTGTGAGTAGTCACTTTAATCACTACCATCAAGACATGGTATAAATGACATTGATGTTGCTATTATAAGGCTTGATTTTTTTATCTATTTTTTTTTTTTACAATATCAATGATAAAAAAAAAATGCATGCTCACCTAATTGTGGTTGCTGGGGTCGAGACACAGCTCCTGGCCCCGCCTCTTCACTGAACGCTACTAGGTCCTCTCTTTCCCTGCTCCCTGAGCTTTATCATACCTTGTCTTCAAGCTGTGTATGGTTCCTGCCTCCACTACATCACTTGCCGGACTATTCCACTTCCTGACTACTCTGTGACTGAAGAAATACTTCCTAACATCCCTGTGACTCGTCTGAGTCTTCAACTTCCAAGAGTGACCCCTCGTTTCTGTGTCCCCTCTCTGGAACATCTTGTCTCTGTCCACTTTGTCTATTCCACACAGTATTTTGTATGTCGTTATCATGTCTTCCCTAGTCCTCCTGTTCTCCAGTATCATCAAGCCGATTTCCCTTAACCTCTCTTCGTAGGACATTTCCCTTAGTTCTGGAACTAACCATGTTGCAAACCTTTGCACTTTCTCTAATTTCTTAACATGCTTGACCCAGTGCGGGTTCCAAACTCGTGCTGCATACTCCAGTATGGGCCTGACGTACCCGGTGTACAGTGTCTTGAAAGATTCCTTACTTAGGTATCGGAATGCTAATCTCAGGTTTGCCAGGCTCCCATATGCTGCAGCAGTTATCTGGTTGATGTGTGCTTCCGGAGACGTGCTCGGTGTTATACTCGCTCCAAGATCTTTCTCCTTGAGTGAGGTTTGCAGTCTTTGGCCACCTAGCCTATACTCTGTCTGCAGTCTTCTTTGTTCTTCTCCAATCTTCATGACTTTGCATTTGGCAGGGTTGAATTCGAGAGCCAAGTGGCCAGACCACATGTCCAGCCTGTCCAGGTCTCTTTGAAGTCCTGCCTGATCCTCATCTGATTTAACCCTTTCGGGGTTTTGGCCGTACTAGTACGGCTTATGCCCCAGGGTTTTTGACGTACTAGTATGCCTAAATTCTAGTGCCCTCAAATCTAGTGAGAGAAAGCTGGTAGACCTACATATGAAAGAATAGGTCTGTGTGGTCAGTGTGCACAGTACAGTGGACCCCCGCTTAACGATCGCCTCCCAATGTGACCAATTATGTAAGTGTATTTATATAAGTGCGTTTGTACGTGTATGTTTGGGGGTCTGAAATGGACTAATCTACTTCACAATATTCCTTATGGGAACAAATTCGGTCAGTACTGGCACCTGAACATACTTCTGGAGTGAAAAAATATTGTTAATCGGGGGTCCACTGTATAAAAAAAATCCTGCAGCACACAGTGCGTAATGAGAAAAAAAAAAACTGTGTTTTTGGATTAAAACAGTGACTTTGCACTGTATTTTTGTATGGTATTTATTGTTGTATTCTAGTTTTCCTGGTCTCATTTTATAGAATGGAAGACATATTACAGAAATTGAGATAATTTTGACTGGTTTTACAATGAAAAGTATCTTGAAATTGAGCTCAAAGCAGCAGAAATGTTCGATTTTTACCAAAGTTCAAAAGTAAACAAATCATACCAAGCGTCCAATACACGTCAACTGGTGAGTCTGATATTCTTTCACAAGTGCGCTGATATTATTTATACCATTTCTACACTAATGCAGTAGTCTGCATAACAGTAAATCTTCTATTTTTTGTAAGAAAAAAATTTAAAGTGGAAAGCCAAAGAAATATAAGAGGGGCCTGGGGGTGTGACTAACGAACAGAGAACTTGTTATTCTAGTGCCAGGAATGTCTTTCTTGGCTATTCTGGACCCTATTCGGAAATTGGCATCTTTTGAAATTTGTATGAAATTGGCAAAATTGCTAAATTCTGACCACTTTATTGTATAGTTGAAATTGGTAAATGGGTGGTTTCTTGTACTCATTCGATAGGAAAAATGGAGTTCTAGCGAAATAGTTATGATTTTTGTCGACTAGTACACTGGAATTGGCCAAAAATAGGGCTCAGAGTGGGCAAAATCACCGATGTGTAAACATCATCGAGACCGCTAACTTTGCGAGAGTATAATTCCGTAAGTTTTCCATCAAATTTCATACTTTTGGTGTCATTATGATCGGGAAAATATTCTCTATCTTTTCATAAGAAAAAAATAATTTTTTTTTTTTAAATTTGGAGACCCTGAGAACAAGTCTCGGAGAGGGCCTGGGAACCCTGAAAGGGTTAATTCTCCTCAATAACTTCACATCATATGCGAACAGGGACACCTCTGAGTCTACCCCTTCCATCGTGTCGTTCACATATACCAAAAATAGCACTTTTCCTACGACCGACCCTTGTGGGACCCCACTCGTCACAGGTGCCCACTGTGATACCTCATCACGTACCATGACTCGTTGTTGCCTCCCTGTCTGGTATTCTCTGATCCATTGCTGTGCCCTTCCCATTATATGCGCCTGATCCTCTAGTTTCTGCACTAATCTCTTGTGAGGAACTGTGTCAGAGGCCTTCTTGCAATCCAAGAAAATGCAATCAACCCACCCCTCTCTCTCGTGTCTTACTTCTGTAACTTTGTCATAAAATTCCAGAAGGTTTGTAACACAGGATTTGCCTTCCATGAATCTGTGCTGTTTGTCGTTTATAATCTTGTTCCGTTCCAGGTGCTCCACCACTCTCCTTCTGATAATATTCTCCATGACTTTGCATACTATACACATCAGTGACACTGGTCTGTAGTTTAGTGCCTCTTTTCTGTCTCCTTTTTAAAAAATACGAACTACATTTGCCGTCTTCCATACCTCGGGTAGTTGCCCAGTTTCAAGGGATGTGTTAAAGATTGTGGTTAATGACACACACACAGCATTTCTGCTCTCTCTCTTAGGACCCATGGGGAGATGTCTGGTCCCATTGCCTTTGATATATCAAGGTCACTTAGCAGCTTCTTCACTTCCTCCTCAATTGTGTGTATGTCATTCAGCACTTGTTGGTGTCCCCCCTCTGTCCTCTCTTCCCAGAGTCCTTCCTGTCTCCACTGTGAATACTTCCATAAATCTCGTGTTGAGCTCCTTGCATACCTTTTGATCGTTTCTTGTGAGTTCCCCACCTTCTTTCTTCAGCCTGATCACCTGTTCTTTGACTGTTGTCTATCTCCTAATGTGGCTATACAGCAGTTTCAGGTCAGACTTGACTTTCGATTCTATGTCATTTTCATACTGTCGCTGGGCCTCCCTCCTTATCTGTGCATACTCATTTCTGGCTCATCGACTGATCTCCTTATTTGCCTTGGTCCTTTGCCTTCTGTACTTCTTCCATTCTCCAATGCACTTAGTTTTTGCCTCCCTACACCTTTGGGTAAACCAAGGATTCGCTTTGGTCATCCCATTGTTTCTTTTGCCCTTGGGATCAAACCATTCCTCTGCCTCCTTGCATTTTGTTGTTACATATTCCATCATTTCATTTACTGACTTTCCTACCAGTTCTCTGTCCCACTGAACCTCCCGTAGGAAGCTCCTCATACCTGTGTAGTCCCCCCTTTTATAGTTTGGCTTTTCCCATTCAACTCTTGTTGCCCTCTCCACTTGTAACTCTGCTATGTAATCAGAACTCAGAACTACGTGATCACTAGCTCCAAGGGGCCTCTCATATGTAATGTCTTCAGTGTCTGAACTGCTCCGGGTGAACACAAGGTCCAGTCTTGCTGGTTCATTCTCCCCTCTTTCTCTCTGGTAGTGTCCATGACGTGTTGATGCATGAGATTTTCCAGTACCACATCCATCATCTTGGCTCTCCATGTTTCGGGACCCCCATGAGGCTCCAGACAGCTTGTCTGGAGACCCGACAAAATACTTCTTGAATAATTTCGCTAATATCATCTATACAGCTTATTTATCTATCACAGTTCATCTAATATGACATAACAAACAATATAAATAACATAGAAACCTGATATATACTCTAAAATTAATAAAATATGTCATTATATATGTGGCAGCAGCCGACGAGTGTTTGGAGGCAGGACAAAATACTCCTTGAATATTTCATCTCTATTTCTGTAATATATCTTCCATTTTATCAAATGAGACCAAAAAAAAACTGAGAATACAACCAAAAGAACCATGTGAAAATACACCGCAAAATTGCTGTTTTACACCAGAAACACTGTCGCAGTTTCTTTCGTTATGCACTGCGTGTTGCAGGATTTTTTTGATATAGTGCATACCTACTACACAGACCTATTCTCTCATATGTAGGCACAATGTTCCAGTCACAGCTTATCTGAGTGAGTTGAGCTCATGGCGTCATATTACAGGACCATCAGTGGCTTTAAAGCCACCTTATCTTTTGTGGATAATGTACAGTGTTTGTGCTTTACAGAATGAGAATCATTTCCTTCGTTGGAACCATGGCTAGGGTTGAAAGTGAGCAGGTTATAATAATAAATGGAGAAAAACAAATTTGAATGACTCGTGCAGCAAAGAGCACCACCAAACAGTAGTGGTAGGTTGGTGAGGCGACCCCGGAAATTTGAAATTACAGTGGAACCTCTACTTGTGAATTTAATCTCTTCCATGACCTTGCTTGCAACTGGATTTGCTCATTTGCATAGTCAATTTTTCTCATTTAAATTAATTGAAATGCAATTAATCCATTCCAGTGGAATTCTGTACTTCAATAATTTCGCTAATATCAACTTTATGGCTTATTTATCTATCTCACTTGATCTAATATGGCATAATAAACAATATAAATAACAGAAATTTGATCTACATAGATCTACATAAGAGCCCTTGCATCAGTAATGTAGATTCATGGACAAGACAGTAAATGTGTTAAAGAAGTAAGGGCTTGAGTATCTTGCTAGCATGTGGGAGGCTATTTTAGTGAGTGAAGACAAAAAAATTTAGAAATTTATTGTGCTGTTGGAATGTGGACAACTTTACTTCCATGAATGGACTGAGAAATCTGTGTATGTACTCTCTCCATCTCAGTTGGTACATTAACAGCAAATAAATGTTTTTAATATCTGTGCAGCATAAAAGTAAGTCTTCTTTCAATGAACCGATAGTATCCCACTGAGGCAGGGTGGCCCAAAAAAAGAAAAAAAAAAGTTTCTCTTTTTAAATTTAGTAATGTATATAGCACAAGGGGTTACTAGCCCCATGCTCTCAGCATTTTAGTCACCTTTTACATTACGCATGGCTTACAGAGGAAGAATTCTGTTCCACTTCCCCATATATAAATCAGTTATAAAGAGGCAGATTGAAGAACTCAAGCTTGTATGCCACAAACTCAAAAAGGTAAAACCATGTAATTTTTTTTTTTTTTTTTTTTTCAACAAGTCGGCCGTCTCCCACCGAGGCAGGGTGACCCAAAAAAGAAAGAAAATCCCCAAAAAGAAAATACTTTCATCATCATTCAACACTTTCACCACACTCACACATTATCACTGCTTTTGCAGAGGTGCTCAGAATACAACAGTTTAGAAGCATATACGTATAAAGATACACAACATATCCCTCCAAACTGCCAATATCCCAAACCCCTCGTTTAAAGTGCAGGCATTGTACTTCCCATTTCCAGGACTCAAGTCCGACTATATGAAAATAACCGGTTTCCCTGAATCCCTTCACTAAATATTACCCTGCTCACACTCCAACAGATCGTCAGGTCCCAAGTATCATTCGTCTCCATTCACTCCTATCTAACACGCTCATGCACGCTTGCTGGAAGTCCAAGCCCCTTGCCCACAAAACCTCCTTTACCCCCTCTTTCCAACCCTTTCGAGGACGACCCCTACTCCTCCTTCCTTCCCCTATCGATTTATATGCTTTCCATGTCATTCTACTTTGATCCATTCTCTCTAAATGACCAAACCACCTCAACAACCCCTCTTCTGCCCTCTGACTAATGCTTTTATTAACTCCACACCTTCTCCTAATTTCCACACTCCGAATTTTCTGCATAATATTTACACCACACATTGCCCTTAGACATTTAATTATATAAAAATCTTATGTGTTTATCCCTAATTCATTACATATAGTTTATCACTTCTATCTTTGGTTGTATATGGATGATGTTCATTAATTTTTAGTTGAGACTTGTAGAGTTTTACAAAAATATATACGTACATATGTACTTCGGGATACATTCAAGAATGTAATCACACTTTATATTATTATTTTCCAGGCTGCAGAGACTGTTGCAGAAAATGTTTTGAGTGTAGCCAGCGCTGAAGCTCTGTTGAGTGTTGAGAGCAGTGGACGTGAGAAAGGCAATGAACTGGCATCTCTTGTGCAGTCTCTCAGCTTAAACGACCGTGACATCACATCTGACTTCTCTGATGCCATGTCCTCTCTGGAGTCTGTACTCAATACCTCTGATATCAAATCTGGTACGGGTGATATGAGTGAGGCTATGACTGTGATGGATGTGGGATTGCATCCAACCTCGGACACTAAAGTGGGTTCCATGGGCCAAGCTGGGGAGTGTCCGGCTCTGACAGTGAATGAAGAAAAATTTGGAGACATCAGCAGTATAGGGATTAGTGGCAGTGTGAGCAGCAGCAGCAGCAGTATTGGGGGCCTGACCAGCAGCAGCAGGAAGCGATGTGGGGGTGTAGTAACGGGTGAGGGTAAGAGGGACTGCACTGGGCGCTCCACCATGTCTTCACAGCCTATGAGTGTTAGTGTGCCCAACCTAACGAGTGCAGACACTGAGCCATTGACACATAGTTTGCTGGAAACCTTCACTCAGGTTGCCAGGAGAAGGGGGGGATCAGCTACCATGCCACCCAGTACTGGGGTGTGTGGCAGTGGGGGAATGGCACCCCATGCTCCTAATGTGCCTGCTAGTATCAGTAATGTACGAACAGGCTTGGGGCAATTGATAGGTGGGCCACCCCCAAGCCTGGCCCACCCAGTGTTCTCGCCCTCCACCCACTCCATGTCCAGTCTGGTCCGCCTGGCCCTCTCCTCACACTTCCACCTCCCAGGTTAGCTCATACGTACACTTCTCCAAACCCCATGACCACAGAAATGGGACCTTAAATTTCAAAAGGATTACCATGAGGTATTGCAACCTCTACTTTGGTGTTCTCTTGAAATCTGTGGCAAACCTATTGCTTTATGATATTAGAGTTAAAACTTTTTAATGCTGTCTCACTTGAAGTGAGTATAGATGCTTATTCATAATCAGATACTTGGTCCTGATTTCTGGTGTCTAGGATTTTCTGATAACTACTAGGTACCAGTAATGAAGTATGGTGTCTAGTGAAAAAAAAATTCCAGAAGGCAATTGAGGTAAAATTCAATTATCATGGAAAATTTTCTCATGCACTAGACATTATACATTTCACCGTGGTATTTAGAAGGAAGCTCGGTAACACACACCCTAAACCTTTTCCAACACTTAATCCAATTATACAGCTTAACATGCTTACATAATAATAAATACCAAACTCATGATCATGAAATAAGTCATTTGATATTTGTAAGTGCTTTTAACGCCTCAGTGGTATGATGCACTGTATGGTTTAGTGTTTGGCCAAGGTTTATAATGGGGGTTTCCCAAATCCATCTCTTGACTAACTACTGTTGTTGTCTTGCAGTCATGGTTCACTTTCTCATTAAGAAAGTTAATGATAAATACTTATATAAAAATACTTTGGGCAAGATGGATTAGGGGTTACTTCACTTGCTTTCCCTTTATGATAAAGATTTGCAATAAGTACTTATATATTTAAGAGTAGGTGACACTTTAAGACAACATTGTCACTCATCTCAGAAAATGCATTAGATGAGCAGTCTCCACTTTTTATTACCTTTTAGGTAACTATCAAATTTTCTGCAATTTTATAAAAAAATATATGTGAGCATCTCCTCTAAGGCATTTTCTGAAATATGGTTGTATATGTCATTTTGAGTAACACATGAGCTGTGCATGCAGAGGCTGTATAGAGTTAAGCTTAAGTGATGGCAGTGTGTGGCTGGCTTCTGGGTATGGATCTTCAAAGTTTGGTCTGTACTGTACATAAGTTGGGTGCACAAGGTGAACTTTTAAACAGCATGTTAATGCTAGATACAGTGTGATTCAGGTTTAATTTGATGAGGTGTTTAAACCAAATATTTGTGTTTAGAATTACAGCTTTGCTTTTTATTACCTGGTATTGATGACAATTCTTATCAGTTCACATCCTTTGGCTGAATACTAATGAACTGTTTTCAATATATTCTTAGTTCCTGTAAATGCATTTTGTTTTACTTGAGACATAAGTTTGTAGGGTTAGAGAAGGCATAATCACTTACAGACTGCAGGTTTGGTGTGAGCGATGACAGATTGCATACTAATAAAAACAATTGCAGTCATAGTAAAAAAAAATTAAAAAGATTCTGCACTAAAAATTTCAGATTTTATGGGGAGGATTCAGCTAGCAGTAAAGAGCCCTCGTTTATTATATCGTGGTTTTGGATCCACATTTCAGTCGAGCAATTAATACAGATTGTCCACTATTAGTGTTGAATAAAAGGCTGTGATGGATATATTTTTTTCACATATAAGCACCATTGCTTATTCCCCTCATTAGTTGTAAAGTGTTCGAAATTTGAATCTTGCAACAAAAATGATAATTTAGAATTTAACTTGTTTCTAATTGGTTTCATTACAATAAGAGGAACAAGTAGAATAAATTAAATGACTAAAAGCTTCCTGGAAAATTGTAGTAATGACCTGTTACTGAAAATGGGCATAATTATGTTACTTAAATTGTCTTTGCTGCTCCAGTGATTATCCAGATTTACCCATTGTATATACAGCACTTTCAAAATTAGAAATATAATTGGTATAACTTACTACGGGACTGATTTAGTGAGAAATTATTTTCAAACATAAACATAAACATGAGCTTTGTTTGCTGTGTTGGATAATTTTTTACAGTACTTTGAAAAGAAAAGCTGAGCACTTCTGCACATTTGCTGCTTAGGGCACTATTGCATTATAACTGCATGGAAGACATAGCATTATCAAGGGCTGCCTTGAAATATGTACAAGGTGTCTCAACAAAACATATACTCACTCCTTTTCTTGCTAAGTATGGTTTATGAGCCGACCCACATAGTGGCATGGCACTGACTCGAGTGCTTCAGTATACACTAGTTTTAGCCGGATGCTTGAAGAGTTAAACGTGAAATTGAGCAGTTCTGTGTAGCTATCCAAGTGGAAACTTTTGCTGATGTTTGTTGTTCAGCTCTTCACCATTTAGCAGTGGCTTTTGCCAGTAGTGAACATTTTTGATGTCTGTGATAATTAATCACGTGAAAAACTAATTCTTTACTGAATTCTATAATACATGTTTCTTCTTCAGTAAATATCATGTAGTATTTTTTATGGAATATGTGTATATATTTTTTGAGACACCCTGTAGTAAAGGGTACATTGTAGCATCCTGAAAGAAGCAATGTTTGTCGTTTACAAGTCAAGGGCTGCTGATGTAAAATGGGACACATTTGCCTGTTTGGAATGGGTCATTAGATTCTTTGTATATCAGTATTGCAGTGTTTTGAAGAAAGAAAAACAGTACTTTCTGTGTAGAATAAAGCTTCACTGCATATCTCCTAAACCATCTGTTTACGATCTCTGTATTACTTCATAGCTCTTCTTCCTTAGCTTAAGACACTTGCATTCCAATAGAAAATAAGAGCAAACTGATCTAGAAAGTGAGAGGTAATAAGACTAGTGATTTAAGAGCTATTTACTTAAGTTTTTATCCTTACTAGTTCATAGGAATTCATTCCCAGAAAGATTCATTTAGGTTTTTAAAATCTAAGGTAAAAAAAAGCTTTTGCAGTGCAGTAAATTCTCTCCTTAATGGATTATTTGGGAGAGGGGGTGTATGGTAATGTCAATTGTCCACAACTCTGTAATTCTGAAATTAATATTTCATAATTGCCTGGTAGTCTTCTGAAGTAGTGGACTTGGTTCACTGATGCAGGACACAACAAGACACACTGAGAAGATATAGAAATCTACATCTTCTCAGATGTAGATTTCTAAGAACCACACATTGTCTCTTGGCACCACCACTTGCTTTAGAAACCATTGTTAATTGCACTTTACCTAATACGTTAATAAAGCCACACACAATCTTCTGAATCCAGGGAAAATTAGAGACCGAACGATGAGTGTATGCGTGGGTGAAGACAAACAGTAAACTGGCATGAATGGCCTACGGCTCAGGGAACAACAAAAACAGATAAGTCCTGGATGTGGCTGCTGTAGCCCATAATGGACAAAAGTTGCAGTTAGCAGACTTGGCCCAGTCCTTCACAAGATAACTGGACACTATTGCTATGCACAATATATGGAATTACAGAGTTTTGTCCATTTTGTCCAATAATTAAAGTGCTTGTCTGGCTATTTTTTTTGTCCTAAATTGTCAAAATCTGTTAACGAGAGGTTTTACTGTACATTAAGTTTATTCCTGCCTTCATTTGTGCTGCCATTAACTAAAGATATCAAAATAGTACTAAATTTTCATTTCTCTTAAGAATGAAGTTGAAAAGGTGGGTAGATGCTAGTAAGAAAGCCGATTAACTTTCTATAGTTATATCATATTGGAAATTTTTGGAAAGCTAATAGTTACGTCATGACCCAAGGTTACATGTAGACTATCCAGCTAGGTGCCACACAATCAAAATTTGAAGTGATTAGAAGAAGGTCCCAAGAAAGGGCCATCTGGACTCTAATTAAAGCATTGCATTGCTCAGTCTACCATTTAGTCCTAATTTCCTGCTGGCATGAATTTTCCACTGCTTTCATCTTAGTCACCGGGTAAAGATATTAAAAGGTAAAGCCAGAATTGAACTACTTCAGTGTATTTTTTCATTTTATGTACTAATGATATCCATTGTGACACGAGATACAAGGTGTCTGCAGTGTATATTGAATTCCTAAGTGGCTTGTATTCTGGCAGATAAAAAGTTTCGAGTTTTGGAAGTCCTTAAAAATATTTGTCTCGTTTTTCTTCTTTATTTGGTATTAGCCTCTGGGAATTATAAACATAATTTAGTACTCTCTGATAGTTTGTGGTTCTCTGAGCTGTAGTATTGTTTGTTAAGTTGTTGAGCCAACAGTATTCTTTGTGAATTTTAGAGTTAGCATTGAAAACTGGGTTTGGCAAATGTTTTGTTAGTGGGATGAATTGTAAAGGACCTGCCAAGTATGGGCCAACAGGCCTCCTGCAGTGTTCCTCCTTTCTTATGTTCTTATGTATCAAACTAGGAAGCCTGGTCTTGAATCAAGTCATGAAGCAATAACACCTGTAACTGACAACAAGTTAATAAGTATTGTTAGGCTTAGTGCCTTAGAACTGTTAGTATTGTTTGTTAGGTTGTTGATCTTTGAACTGTTAGTATTGTTTGTAAGGTTGTTGATCTTAGAACCATCAGTATTGTTTGTTAGGTTGTTGATCTTTGAACTGTTAGTATTGTTTGTAAGGTTGTTGATCTAAGAACCATCAGTATTGTTTGTTAGGCTGTTGATCTTTAGAACCATCAGTATTGTTTGTAAGGTTGTTGATCTTAGAACCATCAGTATTGTTTGTAAGGTTGTTGATCTTAGAACTGTTAGTATTGTTTGTAAGGTTGTTGATCTTAGAACCATCAGTATTGTTTGTAAGGTTGTTGATCTTAGAACCATCAGTATTGTTTGTTAGGCTGTTGATCTTAGAACCATCAGTATTGTTTGTAAGGTTGTTGATCTTAGAACTGTTACTATTGTTTGTAAGGTTGTTGATCTTAGAACCATCAGTATTGTTTGTAAGGTTGTTGATCTTAGAACCATCAGTATTGTTTGTAAGGTTGTTGATCTTAGAACCATCAGTATTGTTTGTAAGGTTGTTGATCTTAGAACCATCAGTATTGTTAGGCTGTTGATCTTAGAACCATCAGTATTGTTTGTTAGGCTGTTGATCTTAGAACCATCAATATTGTTTGTTAGGCTGTTGATCTTAGAACCATCAGTATTGTTAGGCTGTTGATCTTAGAACCATCAGTATTGTTTGTTAGGCTGTTGATCTTAGAACCATCAATATTGTTTGTTAGGCTGTTGATCTTAGAACCATCAGTATTGTTTGTTAGGCTGTTGATCTTAGAACCATCAGTATTGTTTGTTAGGCTGTTGATCTTAGAACCATCAGTATTGTGTGTTAGGCTGTTGATCTTAGAACCATCAGTATTGTTTGTTAGGCTGTTGATCTTGGAACCATCAGTATTATTTGTTAGGCTGTTGATCTTAGAACCATCAGTATTGTTTGTTAGGCTGTTGATCTTAGAACCATCAGTATTGTTTGTTAGGCTGTTGATCTTAGAACCATCAGTATTATTTGTTAGGCTGTTGATCTTAGAACCATCAGTATTATTTGTTAGGCTGTTGATCTTAGAACCATCAGTATTGTTTGTAAGGTTGTTGATCTTAGAACCATCAGTATTGTTTGTTAGGTTGTTGATCTTAGAACCATCAGTATTGTTTGTAAGGCTGTTGATCTTAGAACCATCAGTATTGTTTGTTAGTTTGTTGTATTGTTAGTATTGTTTATTTGGTTGTTGATATTAGAATCAGTATTGTTTGGTTGTTGATATTAGAATCAGTATTGTTTGGTTGTGGATCTTATAACCATCAGTTTGTTTGTAAGGTTGTTGAAGTTGAACTTAGAACCATCAGTATTGTTTGTTAGATTGTGGATCTCAACACTTAAACTGTGGTATCTCCAGAAATAATATTTCCTGTGTGTGGGGCAAAATTCTGAAAAATAAAAAAAAATTCAGTTTTTCTTAGTCTGAAATTGTCTGTTTTTCCAAGTACCTGTAGAATTGAACAAAAAATTTCCAAGTAGAATGGAACAAAAGGGAAAAAAATTGGGTGAAACTTCCAGTTTTATGGTGGGATGAAATTGGCAAAATATGATCACTTGTTGGCAACAGCCGTGTAAATGCTCCAGTGATAATAAAGTTTTACAATTTACTGATGTCAGATTATGATTGTATTAAATTTTCTATTGCTTTTAACTCTTTCACTGTCGGTCCCGTAATATTACGGCTTACAAGCCAGTGTCTGTCCTGTAATATAATGCCAAAATTCTAGTGGCTTCCAATCTTGCGGGACAAAGCTGGTAGGCCTACATATGAGAGAATGGGTCTGAGTGGTCAGTGTGCTCAGTATAAAAAAAATCCTGCAGCATGCAATGCATAATGAGGAAAAAAAACTCCGACCGTGTTTTTTGTTTAAAACACCAACTTTGTGGTGTATTTTCATATGATATTTATCATTGTTTTCTCATTTCCTTGGTCTCATTTGATAGAATGGAAGATATATTACAGAAATAGAGGTGATTTCAAATGGCGATTTCAACGTAAGACACCTAAAGTGGAAAAGTGTAGCAACTAATGTTTTAGCAGAGATAACCCCAGGGGACAGCTCAGATGAAAATTCACATACACACGAGCTATTAAATCTCTGCAACAAATTCACTTTAAACCAGCAAATAATAGAGCCAACAAGACTGGAAAATATACTAACTCTCATCTTCATCAACAATGATGATCTAATACAGAATATAACAGTATCAGAGACAGTACACTCAAACCACAACATAATAGAGGTACAGACATGAATGCGCAGGGCTCCTGACCAGCAAAAACTGACCAATTTATGAAGGTGCCTTCACCAAATTCAACTTCAATAACAAAAACTGCAGTGGGATCAAGTCAACCATGTCCTAAATGAAGCAAGCTGGGAATATATCCTAAACAACACGGATCCAAACCTTTGCCTAGAAAAAATTAACTCTGTGGCACTTGAGGTATGCTCAAGGCACATTCCTTTAAGAAAAAGGAAGAGAAGATGTAAACTAGAAAGAGAGCGAGATTCCTTGTACAGGTGAAGACGAAGAATCACAGAGCCTTTCATACAACATGCTTCAAGGTATATGCCAGGGTATCTAAAACATTGCTGGGACCTATAAATACTTTGTATATATTTCTATACAATAGTGAATAACCCAGGCAGGTGTAAATGTTCACCTGTCCATGTGATTGTGACTGAGCACTATTTCAGTACCTAGTGTTAGTGTCAGAACAAAGATTGGCTATGAAATTACAAGAGCTATTATAAATTGTAATTATCAGAACATAAAAAATATACAAATTAAAATAAAAACTAGAAAAAAAAAGGTATATCGGCAACACTTCTGCAAGCGGCAGGAGTCGATGTTATTGACAGGTGAGCATCCAGTGCCAACTTCACAGTCTTATATCTCGGTAAGTACTGCCCCCCAATTTTTTTTTTTAATTTTATAACATGTAGAAAAATGTGCTCTTCATTTTAACCCCTTGAGGGTCAGTGCTGTAGATCTTCGGCTTTACGTTGAGGGTCTAAACCGTAGATCTACGTCATGAGCTCAGCTCACTCAGATAAGCTGTGAGTGGTAAATTTTGGCCTTGATATGAGAGAATACATCTATGTGGCATGTGTGCACCACATAAAACAAATCCTGCAGCACATAGTTCATAAGGAGAGAAAAAACTGAGACCGTAATTTTCGATTAAAACAGCGACTTTGCAGTGCTTTTTTGTATGTTTGTTATAGTTGTATTTGCGATTTCTTGGTCTCATTTGATAGAATGGAAGACATATTATAGAAATAGAGGTGATTTTGATTGGTTTTAGTGCTGGAAATGGCTTGAAACTGAGCTCAAAGTAGCGGAAATGTTAAATTTTTGCCGATGTTCAAGAGTAAACAAATGACCTCACACGTCTAATACACGCCTGCTGGTGGGTCTAATATACATTCACAAATGTGCTGATATTATTTATACAATTATTACAATATTGCATAACAGTAACTCTTTTTTTTTGGTTTGAATAAAAATTCATTATGTGAATTAAAAATCAAAATGGAATTCATTAGTAAAGCCTGAAAATGTAACTAATAAACAGAGGAAATGTTAGTTTAGTGCCAGGAATGCCTGCATTGTTTATTCTGGATCCTATTTTGAAATTGGAA
The DNA here is from genome assembly GCF_038502225.1 of Cherax quadricarinatus. NCBI lineage: Eukaryota > Metazoa > Arthropoda > Malacostraca > Decapoda > Parastacidae > Cherax > Cherax quadricarinatus. Next base: position 2,491,380 of record NC_091297.1, read on the forward strand.
TATTTTGAACTTTGCATTAAATTGGCCAAATTACCAATTTCCAATCACTTTATTTTGTAGTTGAAACAGTTGACTTGGTAAATTCTTGTGCTCAATCGACAGAATAGAAGTATTTTTTTATTTATTGTCACACTGGCCGATTCCCACCAAGGCAGGGCGGCCCAAAAAAGAAAAACTTTCACCATCATTCACTCCATCACTGTCTTGCCAGAAGGGTGCTTTACACTACAGTTTTTAAACTGCAACATTAACACCCCTCCTTCAGAGTGCAGGCACTGTACTTCCCCTCTCCAGGACTCAAGTCCGGCCTGCCGGTTTCCCTGAACCCTTTCATAAATGTTACTTTGCTCACACTCCAACAGCACGTCAAGTATTAAAAACCATTTGTCTCCATTCACTCCTATCAAACACGCTCACGCATGCCTGCTGGAAGTCCAAGCCCCTCGCACACAAAACCTCCTTTACCCCCTCCCTCCAACCTTTCCTAGGCTGACCCCTACCCTGCCTTCCTTCCACTACAGACTGAATAGAATTGAATAGAAGTAATACTAGTTAAATAGCTAAGAATTTGGTTAACTGGAATAATGAAATTGGCTTAAAATGGGAGTCAAAGTCCTCAAAATCGCTGATTTGTAAATATCGCTGACACATCAAAATTCACGAGAGCATAATTTTGTCAGTTTTCCATCAAATTTCGTACTTTTTGTTTTATTACTTTCAGAAAAAGATTCTCTACCATTTCATAAGAAAAAATAACAAAATTATTTTTTGAAAATTCCTGGACACTGGTGCACACTTTGAGATTTGGCCTCTAGACTCTGAAAGGGTTAAAAGAAAAAAAACGATTTTTTTATTTCTCAGAATATTTGGAGCATCACGCGAGTGAACATAGATCTACGTTTGGACAGTTTAAGGGTTAAGAGAGTCTCATGGCTCCCATGAAGGCAACTCAAGTACTCAGGGTGGGCACCAAAGAAAAACAAAAATGTCGGCAACACTTCCACCTCTCATCCCACAGATGTTTGAGACAGGACCAGAAGCCTGCACTCTGGCTCTGGTTTCATCTTGTGGAAAAAGTTATTTTTAATCTTAAATTACTTTATCTTAATTATGGGTTAATTACAATACAGTATATCATAACCATTTTGAAGAGATTAGTTTGATATAGCAAGTTTTCATTTTAATGGGTTTTCCCATTAAGGAATTCTATTTTAGCTTCAAATGAGTAATTATTCATGTACACTCACCATAAATTTCCAGTCGTAAGTTGACCATAAGAATAGGCACATAATTTAAGTGTGTTAGGTAAGACACACATGCAACAGTTACATATCTTTATTTCGAAACGTTTCGCCTACACAGTAGGCTTCTTCAGTCGAGTACAGAAAAGTTGATAGAAGTATAAGAGACGTGAAGACAATGTAATCAGTCCATCACCCTTGAAGTTTTGAGGTGGTCAGTCCCTCAGTCTGGAGAAGAGTATTGTTCCATAGTCTGAAAGAATATTGTTTCAGACTATGGAACAATACTCTTCTCCAGACTGAGGGACTGACCACCTCAAAACTTCAAGAGTGATGGACTGATTACATCGCCTTCACATCTCTTCTGCTTCTATCAACTTTTCTGTACTCGACTGAAGAAGCCTACTGTGTAAGCGAAATATTTCGAAATAAAGATAAGTAACATTTTTACATGCCTTTACTATAAGTTGAAAAGTATATTTTAAGTTTCAAATTTTATTTTGTTTATTTTCAACATGATGCAGTTAGGTTAGGTTATTAGTTTTGTTCAAATTTGGTTAGATTTTTTCAACTTTGTTTAAATATGATTATGTTAAGGTTTTTCAGATATTTTAAGATAGGCATACAGATCAGTATCATATGCATACATTACCAGTCTTACACTAGTCCAAGGATCACCAGTCTTACACTAGTCCAAGGATCACCAGTCTTACACTAGTCCAAGGATCACCAGTCTTACACTAGTGCAAGGATCGCCAGTCTTACACTAGTGCAAGGATCGCCAGTCTTACACTAGTGCAAGGATCGCCAGTCTTACACTAGTGCAAGGATCACCAGTCTTACACTAGTGCAAGGATCACCAGTCTTACACTAGTGCAAGGATCACCAGTCTCACACTAGTGCAAGGATCACCAGTCTCACACTAGTGCAAGGATCACAAGTCTCACACTAGTGCAAGGATCACCAGTCTTACACTAGTGCAAGGATCACCAGTCTTACACTAGTGCAAGGATCACCAGTCTTACACTAGTGCAAGGATCACCAGTCATACACTAGTGCAAGGATCACCAGTCTTACACTAGTGCAAGGATCACCAGTCTTACACTAGTGCAAGCATCACAAGTCTTACACTAGTGCAAGCATCACCAGTCTTACACTAGTGTAAGGATTACCAATCTTAACACTAGTGCAAAGATTACCAGTCTTACACTAGTGCAAGGATTACCATTAGTCTTACACTATTGCAAGGATCACTGCCAGTTTTACACTAGTGCAAGCATCACCAGCCTTACACTAATGCAGGCATCACCAGCCTTACACTAATGCAGGCATTGCCAGCCTTACACTAGTGCAAGCATCACCACCAATCTTACACTAGTGCAAGCATCACCAGTTTTATACTAGTGCAAGGATCACCAGTCTTACACTAGTGCAAAGATCACCAGTCTTACACTGGTGCAAGCATCACCAGTCTTACACTAGTACAAGCATCATCAGTCTTACACTATAGCAAGTATCACCAGTCTTACACTAGTACTAGCATCATCAGTCTTACACTAGTGCAAGCATTATCAGTCTTACACTAGTGCAAGCATCACTAGCCTTACACTAGTGCAAGGATCACTACTAATCTTACACACAATGCATATATCACTAGCCATGCACTCATGCACAAAGCTACTAGTTATTCACTATCGTCATGACCTGCATCTTTCACTTGTATCGTACCTGCATGTACAACTCGTCCTCTTAAAGTCACAAGGATTAAGCAGTGATTATTTGGTTGTGTATTTTAGAGTGTGTTTAATGGGTCCTTATTTTCTGTTTGTGCTTCAAATTTTATCTCTCTATTTAATAGTTCATTCATTGTGGTATGTTATAATTAGTTCATTTTTATTAACCCTTTCAGGGTTTCGGCTGTACTAGTACAGCTTATGAGCCAGGGTTTTTGACTTACTAGTACGCCTAAATTCTAGCGCCCTCAAATCTAGTGAGAGAAAGCTGGTAGGCCTACATATGAAAGAATGGGTCTATGTGGTCAGTGTGCGTGGTTTAAAAAAAATCCTGCAGCACACAGTGCATAATGAGAAAAAAAAAACGTTGACCGTGTTTTTGGATTAAAACAGCGACTTTGCACTGCATTTTCGTCTGGTATTTATTGGTGTATTCTAGTTTTCCTGGTCTCATTTTATAGAATGGAAGACATATTACAGAAATTGAGATGATTTTGGCTGGTTTTACAAAGAAAAGTACCTTGAAATTGTGCTCAAAATAGCAGAAATGTTCAATTTTTACCTAAGTTCAAAAGTAAACAAATCATGCTAAGCGTCCAATACACGTCAACTGGTGAGTCTAATATTCTTTCACAAGTGCGCTGATATTATTTATACCATTTCTACACCAATGCAGTAGTCTGCATAACAGTAAATCTACTTTTTTGTGAGAATAAAAATTCAAAGTGGAAAGCAAAAGAATGTAAGAGGGGCCTGGGGACGTGACTAATGAATAGAGAAAATGTTATTTTAGTGCCAGGAATGTCTTTCTTGTTTATTTTGGACCCTATTCAGAAATTGGCATCCTTTGAAATTTGTGTGAAATTGGCAAAATTGCTAAATTCTGACCACTATATTGGATAGTTGAAATCGGTAAATGGGTGATTTCTTGTACTCATTCGATAGAAAAAATTTAGTTCTAGCAAAATAGTTATGATTTTTGTCGACAAGTACATACATTGAATTGGCCGAAAATAGGGCTCAAAGTGGACAAAATCGCCGATGCGTAAACATCGTCGAGACCGCTAACTTCGCGAGAGCATAATTTCATACTTTTGGTGTCATTATGATCGGGAAAAGATTCTCTATCTTTTCACAAGTTTTTTTTTTTTTCTGGGGGGGGGGGGACCCTGAGAACACAAGTATCTGAGAGGGCCTGTCGACCCTGAAAGGGTTAACAGATGGCAATCTACCCTCACCTAACTTGACCCAAATAATAATAGTCAGTTGAGAAATTTGTCAAAAAGTGTTTGTAAGAAATTAGACTTATGAGGATGGGTTGGCATGCAACATGGTTCAAGGCATGTATCCATATGTAATTGCCATAGTGTTTGTTTTCTTTTACATTTTTTACCTTCATCTATTTAAATACAACATCTACTGTGAAAGTAAATTAAAGAGTAGTTCCACAGATTTTAATGAAATAATTAATTTTAAAAAGACTCGGAGGATGTATTTTGGCAGTTGAAATAATATGGCCTAACCACTCGACCAAACTGCCCTTAGAGCAGTCCAAACCCTTCATCCAAACAGCGGCCATAGGGCATTCCCTACCATTTACCAAACGATGGCCCTGGGTCAGTCCCAATCCTTCAACCCAACCCCAGCAATAGAACACTACAACAGTATTCTAAATATTTGCAAATTTATTTCTTCAGGGGAAGTTGTTTTGCACTTATAAAGGAGGGTAAGGGAATGGTCATTTTGAGCATGTTTTCTTTATTAATATGAAGGTCATTTCTTGAGTTTTAATATACAGTGTAATCATCATGGGTCTGCGTGATATTCAGTATTAACAATTTCTTGTATGACTGAGGCTAGCAGCAAATAAGGTGTTGAGTCTTATGCCAACTCTACAATTCTTGTATAATGAAGTTGTAGCATAATTTTTACATCGTTGGTTTGTTTAGCATTGTAAAATATCTAGTTTGCAGTGGTGGTGTGACTTGACAGATCTCTGGCTTTGTGAAGACAAAGTAATAATAATTATTATTATTATTGAAATAAGGTGGGAATTAATGATTTTGAAGTCTTGTACCTGGTCTCTTATTGTCATTGCTGCTATGGTTTACTAAACTATACATTAAAGAATTTCCACTCAAAATCATTGTGCTACAAAACTGTGGTTGTCACTGAACAAAATTCAGTATTTCAGGCTTCTAATTCTAAGGAGTGTACGTACCATAAATTACACCCTCTGGACGCTTGTCTTAAAAAGGCTTAATTAATTTGATATACTATACAGCTATTGTTTTTTATTAGAGGCAGCCTGAAGTACATGTGCTATGCCTCAGATCTGGCCATTACTTTGCTTAAAGCATACTAACATCACTGACAATAATTTTCTACTCATAAAATTTTTATCAGTAAACTGTTTCTAAACAATTTACTTTTTTAGTACTGTATATTTCAATTATATAGTGGTGGCTTGTTTTCTTTTAGAACTTTCTAGGCTGTTCCTCATTAGGTGAACCATGACATAAAGACTGGCAGTAAATCACTGATACACCTTTTTTACTAAGTAGAGGCCACTACCACTCATGCTGTGAAGAATGCTTATATGCATTTCATTCTCCTGGTTGATGCTTTGTTAGGAAAGCTATTCAGTAGTACGTATTAGCTTGACAGAAAATATCACAAGTTTCATTCTTTAGATGTTATCAGTTAATGATTACTGTATACTCTAGCTTTAGTGTAGTATTTTTTTTTGCAGTGTAATTAGCGATATATTTTTTCCATCTTGTGATTTATTTTAAGAAAATTGTATGTTGCAAATTAAATATTTCTTTAGAATCAGTTCTTTAGTACTGTGTGCAGCCTATGATTGTATTAACCACAAATGTAATGTTTTATATACGTTAGAGTACAGTATATGAAAGCACTCATGATTCCTTTGATTGATAGGGATATATATACTGTATATCATACGTTTTAGTAAAACTCGCAGTCTTGGCATATGAAGCAGTGATTGTTTTCCCAGACAAGTACAGTAGGTGTTGTATATCTATATGTGCATGTTTGGGGGTGGGAGTTAATAAGGAATTGGGATATCATGAAGATTCAGGTATATTCAGGATACTGGATGATGAGGAATACTCAGGATATTTAGTGATAGGGAATGTTTAGCATTTCCTTAGGCAGTATTTAGGATATTCTGAAAGGGATCATTGAAGGGAATCTTTGGGAACATTTTCTGACAGACGGTAGTATACAAAGTTTTGCATAAAAACCTGAGCGTGTGGATGTCTTAACAACTTTGGTAATGTGATTTCACATTGGGGCTAAACTAGTTGACAGTACATAGATGTGGTTTTGGGCTGAATATCGTTTTCATATTCTTTAACTTGCTTTCTGTAATTCTTGTAGGATTCTCTTCTTCCCCCTACCCCTCATGGGGATAGGAGGTGGGGGTGACTAGCAGGTGGCCCACTTTCTCTACAGCAGACTGGACAGAAATTTTCCCTTAACCTATCAGTTCCAGGTCTTCTAACATTGCTAGTTTCTGGTGAAGCACAAGAGTGCGCAAGATTTTGACGTTAAGATTTCCATCATCCCCAAGGCTTCATTGGCAGACATACATATGCACATAAAGTAGGGCCCCACTTTATGGCGTTCCGCTAATACAGACATTTCAAATTATGACCAAAACTCGCTATACGGCTCCCCCCACCTGACTTTCTAATGTGGTCACTGCGCCCCACCCAGTTTGTTTGCATTCTCCATGAGCTCCATGTTTCTCCATTATGTTGGGAAACTCCAAAATTTCAAGTGTTTTTAAAAGTTACTTAATATTTTATATATATACTCTGATAATTATACTTATGCATACCTGTACCTAAATAAGCTTACACACTGTGCTGGCATGCAGGTACACATTAAAATCAGTAAGAGTGTCTTATATCTTGAGATGCCATATTAATAATGATAAGGGTAATAATCAGTAATAATCACCGAGTCTCATTAACCCTTAAATGGTCCAAAAGTATATATATGTTCTCTCGCATAGCGTCCCAATCATATATATACATTTCATTTGTCATTCATTCAACATTGGGACAATAGGCCTGAGTTGCCTAGACATGAGAGAATGGGTGTGCGCTCTCAGCGTGTGCCATATGAAAAAATTGGGGATGCCTGGGTGCCACATGCTTTTTTTTCCTATAAAAAAAAAAGATTTTTTTTTCTCAAAATATTCGGGGTGCTGCGTGGGTGAACGTATATATATGTTTGGGCTGTTTAAGGGTTAAATGTCATATATTACGTTAATGTACATACTATTTTCATTAATCCATCTATGATATTTTTTCAAAATTATATAATAAACACGACACGTAACATACAAACATGATAAATACACCCCACAGTACAATAAATTAACAAATTTGGGCTAGTAACCCCTTCTCCTGTACACACTTATTAAAAATGAGAAGAAGAAAAACTATAAAACTGGGATGTTTGAATGTGCGTGGATGTAGTGCGGATGATAAGAAAGAGATGATTGTTGATGTTATAAATGAAAAGAAGTTGGATGTCCTGGCCCTAAGCGAAACAAAGCTGAAGGGGGTAGGCGAGTTTCAGTGGGAAGAAATAAATGGGATGAAGTCAGGAGTATCTGAGAGGGAGTTAAGGAAGGGGTAGCAATAATGTTGAAGGACCAGTTATGGAAGGAGAAGAGGGAATGTAAATGTTTAAATTCAAGGATTATGTGGATTAAAATAAGGGTTGGATGTGAAAAGTGGGTCATAATAAGCGTGTATGCACCTGGAGAAGAGTGTAGA
>NC_091297.1:2499270-2501770 GCF_038502225.1 Cherax quadricarinatus
ATTATGTGTGTGTATATATATATATATACATATATATATATATATACATATATATATATATATACATATATATGTACATATATATATATATGTACATATATATATATATATGTACATATATATATATATGTACATATATATATATATGTACATATATATCTATATGTACATATATATCTATATATACATATATATCTATATATACATATATATCTATATATCTATATATATATATATCTATATATATATTTATATATATATATATATATATATATCTATATATATATATATATCTATATATATATATCTATATATATATATATCTATATATCTATATATATATATATCTATATATCTATATATATATATATCTATATATATATATCTATATATATATATATATATAATATATATATATAAATATATATAAATTTTTTTATCACACCGGCCGATTCCCACCAAGGCAGGGTGGCCCGAAAAAGAAAAACTTTCACCATCATTCACTCCATCACTGTCTTGCCAGAAGGGTGCTTTACACTACAGTTTTTAAACTGCAACATTAACACCCCTCCTTCAGAGTGCAGGCACTGTACTTCCCATCTCCAGGACTCAAGTCCGGCCTGCCGGTTTCCCTGAATCCCTTCATAAATGTTACTTTGCTCACACTCCAACAGCACGTCAAGTATTAAAAACCATTTGTCTCCATTCACTCCTATCAAACACGCTCACGCATGCCTGCTGGAAGTCCAAGCCCCTCGCACACAAAACCTCCTTTACCCCCTCCCTCCAACCCTTCCTAGGCCGACCCCTACCCCGCCTTCCTTCCACTACAGACTGATACACTCTTGAAGTCATTCTGTTTCGCTCCATTCTCTCTACATGTCCGAACCACCTCAACAACCCTTCCTCAGCCCTCTGGACAACAGTTTTGGTAATCCCGCACCTCCTCCTAACTTCCAAACTACGAATTCTCTGCATTATATTCACACCACACATTGCCCTCAGACATGACATCTCCACTGCCTCCAGCCTTCTCCTCGCTGCAACATTCATCACCCACGCTTCACACCCATATAAGAGCGTTGGTAAAACTATACTCTCATACATTCCCCTCTTTGCCTCCAAGGACAAAGTTCTTTGTCTCCACAGACTCCTAAGTGCACCACTCACTCTTTTTCCCTCATCAATTCTATGATTCACCTCATCTTTCATAGACCCATCCGCTGACACGTCCATTCCCAAATATCTGAATACGTTCACCTCCTCCATACTCTCTCCCTCCAATCTGATATTCAATCTTTCATCACCTAATCTTTTTGTTATCCTCATAACCTTACTCTTTCCTGTATTCACCTTTAATTTTCTTCTTTTGCACACCCTACCAAATTCATCCACCAATCTCTGCAACTTCTCTTCAGAATCTCCCAAGAGCACAGTGTCATCAGCAAAGAGCAGCTGTGACAACTCCCACTTTGTGTGTGATTCTTTATCTTTTAACTCCACGCCTCTTGCCAAGACCCTCGCATTTACTTCTCTTACAACCCCATCTATAAATATATTAAACAACCACGGTGACATCACACATCCTTGTCTAAGGCCTACTTTTACTGGGAAAAAATTTCCCTCTTTCCTACATACTCTAACTTGAGCCTCACTATCCTCGTAAAAACTCTTCACTGCTTTCAGTAACCTACCTCCTACACCATACACTTGCAACATCTGCCACATTGCCCCCCTATCCACCCTGTCATACGCCTTTTCCAAATCCATAAATGCCACAAAGACCTCTTTAGCCTTATCTAAATACTGTTCACTTATATGTTTCACTGTAAACACCTGGTCCACACACCCCCTACCTTTCCTAAAGCCTCCTTGTTCATCTGCTATCCTATTCTCCGTCTTACTCTTAATTCTTTCAATTATAACTCTACCATACACTTTACCAGGTACACTCAACAGACTTATCCCCCTATAATTTTTGCACTCTCTTTTATCCCCTTTGCCTTTATACAAAGGAACTATGCATGCTCTCTGCCAATCCCTAGGTACCTTACCCTCTTCCATACATTTATTAAATAATTGCACCAACCACTCCAAAACTATATCCCCACCTGCTTTTAACATTTCTATCTTTATCCCATCAATCCCGGCTGCCTTACCCCCTTTCATTTTACCTACTGCCTCACGAACTTCCCCCACACTCACAACTGGCTCTTCCTCACTCCTACAAGATGTTATTCCTCCTTGCCCTATACACGAAATCACAGCTTCCCTATCTTCATCAACATTTAACAATTCCTCAAAATATTCCTTCCATCTTCCCAATACCTCTAACTCTCCATTTAATAACTCTCCTCTCCTATTTTTAACTGACAAATCCATTTGTTCTCTATATATATATATATATGTATATATAGATATATATATGTAGATATATAGATATATATATGTATATATAGATTATATATATATAGATATATAGATATATATATATATATAA
>NC_091297.1:2506770-2526770 GCF_038502225.1 Cherax quadricarinatus
TCCCATGCAGTCTCTCATTTTTTTTTTTTTTTGTACAGGTATAATATTTACTTGTTAAGATCATTGTAAGGTAAGTTGTGTTATTTTTATTACTGAGCTGAGAGAGTGAATGTATTAAGTCTTATTTTGTGTGCCATTATTAGTGTTTTACGTTCTCCCTACACATAAGAATGTTATACATTGTTTTCTTTGTTATGTTCTTGCACATTATTTATGTACCTATGTGTTGTTTTTTATATACCATTGTTACCTATTTATTATGTCCAATTTTGGAAGATTTATCATTTCGTTATATAATGAAAACAGTATACAGAGTTACTCAAAGGTTGGACAATAATAATTATACACAATAACATGTTTCATAATACATCATGCAAGTACAGTGGAACTCCGGATTTCATACTTAATCCATTCCAGAAGGTCGGTCTAAATCAGAAACGTATGGAAATCGAAGTAACATTTCCCATAAGAAATAATGTAAATACAATTAATCCGTTTCAGACACCCAAAAATATTAACAAAAAATAAATTGTATAGATAATAACTATAGTGTTGCAGCTCGTCAGTGGTTAGCTGTCACCTGTGGTCCTCCACCAACTCTTTCACATCCTCGCCACTCACATCCAACCCCATGGACTTCCCCAAAGCCACAGTAGATTCCACAACAGGCATAAGGTTGTCAAGTTTACACTAACTTATATTAAGTTAGTAATAGAACTAGGCATTAAAAAAGTAAAATACATACACAATACATTCATTACTTATTTGTAGTCTTAATGTAGGGCGAGAGGTGAGTAGTATTTATTTGTAGTCCCAGGCAAACTACATCAGCCTGGGCTATACCTACCGGGTACATACACTGTGGCCCACAGCCATATTATTACGATCAGCATACCATGTTCACTGAGTTAAATAATTTTTAACAACTACCTTTAGATGCCATCATAAACAAAGGGAGAAATAATGAATAATTCATGCTGAGAATTGTAAACAAAAGCGTTAAGTGTATTAAGGACGGTGACTGGGCCAGACGCAGATTATTACAGTTTTCTCTAACGCTGGACTAGGGAAAATGTAATGTTTTTCCCTCCACTGACTCACCCCTTGATAGCATATAAGCAGTGCATGTTTGTATGCTATGTAACGTGTTTCTTATATAAGTTTGAAGAAAATATCATAGATGGATTAATGAAAATGTCTATATTAACCTAAAATAAGACATTTAATGTGCCCAAGAGTGAGTCACGAACGTATGAGCGGCCCAGGGGGATGTGTCCAATACGGACGATTTCTGGGATGAGGTACAAAATCCAGACCAAAGAAGTGGTCTAAATCCAAAACGTATTATATTTGATATGGTCAGTCCATCAAGATTGAAGGACTGACCACATCGACTCAAGGCTGAGGGACTGATTACCTCATTCTCCTCCTGTTCTTCAAGTTTATCCTTTGTATGGACTGATGAAGCCACTGTGTGGCGAAATGTTTCCTCAATAAAAATACCCAAGAGTTGCACATGTGTCTAATTTAACAACATGTCGGTTCTTTGAACCATTCATCTGACTTAGATATTTTTAGTAGTTCGTCATTTACAGTGTCTCTTAGTATAGTTGGGTTTGGGTGAGAGAAAACATAAATAGTGTCATCTGCAAATAAAATGGGTTTCAGGAGTTTAGATGCATTTGGGAGGTCATTGATGTAAATGAGAAAGAGAAGTGGACCAAGGACACTACCCTGTGGGAGTCCAAGAAGAACAGGTTGTATAGTGGAGGTAATGCCATTTGTGTATACATACTGGTGTCTATTGCTAGGATAAGATTTTAAGTAATCAAGAGTGTCCTCTGACTCCGTAATGTTCAAGTTTTAGGTGCAAGAGGTCATGGTCAACTGTATCAAATGCTTTCCGTAGGTCTGTGAAAGTCCCAAGGAAATTTAATTTTTTCCAAGTGCCATATATAGAAGTTCAAGCATGTATATAATTGCGTCATTAGTACTTTTTTTTTGGCCTAAATCCAAACTGACTGGAGTTAAGTATATTGTGGGATACTAAGGAGGAGTAAACTTGCTTGTGAATTATTTTTTTTAAGATTTAGATAGTAGGGGCAAGTTTGATATAGATCTATAGCTATTCATTTTAGTTGGATCACCTCCTTTGAGACTCGGGGAAACTCTTGCTGTCTTGAGTATGGGTGGTAAGGTTGAAGATTCAATAGACTTGTTAAAAAGAGTTGCAATAATGGGTGACAACACATGAGAAGTTTTTTTGTGCATGAGTGGTGCTAAGTTATTTAGGTCTCCTGCTTTGTTTTGATGATGAGCGAGATTTCAGTAGGGTTTGTTGGGGCTAGAAATAGGGTACATCCTCTCCTCACTTAGCGATGTACTCATTTACCGATGACTCGGACTTACAACGGGCTCTCTGAGAAGTATGCATACCTAAATATTGTTTATTCGAGCTGATTTTCTCTATTCTGTTTATTACAATACGTATACAGTACACTACTGCATAAACATTAAACCCTTTCAGGGTTTCAGCCGTACTAGTACGGCTTATGTGCCAGTGTCCATGACGTACTAGTATGCATAAATTCTAGCGCCTTCAAATCTAGTAAGAGAAAGCTGGTAGGCCTACATATGAAAGAATGGGTCTATGTGGCCAGTGTGCGCAGTATAAAAAAAAATCCTGCAGCACACAGTGCGTAATGAGAAAAAAAAAACTTTGACCGTGTTTTTGGATTAAAACAGCGACTTTGCACTGAATTTTCATATGGTATTTATTGTTGTATTCTAGCTTTCCTGGTCTCATTGTATAGAATGGAAGGCATATTACAGAAATTGAGATGATTTTGACTGGTTTTACAATGAAAAGTACCTTGAAATTGAGCTCAAAGTAGCAGAAATGTTCGATTTTTACCAAAGTTCAAAAGTAAACTAATCATACTAAGCGTGCAATACACGTCAACTGGTGAGTCTAATATTCTTTCACAAGTGCGCCGATATTATTTATACCATTTCTACACTAATGCATAACAGTAAATCTTATTTTTTTTGTGAGAATAAAAATTCAAAGTGGACAACAAAAGAAATGTAAGAGGGACTTGGGGAGTGACTAATGAACAGAGGAAATGTTATTTTAGTGCCAGGAATGTCTTTCTTGTTTATTCTGGACCCTATTTGGAAATTGGCATCTTTTGAAATTTGTGTGAAATTGGCAAAATTGCTAAATTCTGACCACTGTACAGTGGACCCCCGCATAACGATTACCTCCGAATGCGACCAATTATGTAAGTGTATTTATGTAAGTGCGTTTGTACGTGTATGTTTGGGGGTCTGAAATGGACTAATCTACTTCTCAATATTTCTTATGGGAACAAATTCGGTCAGTACTGGCACCTGAACATACTTCTGGAGTGAAAAAATATCGTTAACCGGGGGTCCACTGTATTGGATAGTTGAAATCGGTAAATGGGTGGTTTCTTGTACTCATTCGATAGAAAAAATGGAATTCTAGCGAAATAGTTATTATTTTTGTCGACAAGTACATGGGAATTGGCCGAAAATAGGGCTCAAAGTGGGCAAAATTGCCGATGCGTAAACATCGTCGAGACGGCTAACTTCGCGAGAGCATAATTCCATAAGTTTTCCATCAAATTTCATACTTTTGGTGTCATTATGATCGGGAAAAGATTCTCTATCTTTTCATAAGATTTTTTTTTTTTTTTTTTTTTTTGAAATTTGGGGGAACCTGAGAACAGGTATCTGAGAGGGCCTGTGGACCCTGAAAGGGTTAAAATGTACCAGAAATGTTATAAATGGTGCAAAAGTGACATTAAAGCAATATCAAAGATGGTTGACACAAACCTACTATCATTATAGTATGCTCCTCACTTAGCGACAAATTTGTTTACCAATGTGGTCTTAGGAACAGAACTCCATCATTAAGTGAGGAGAGGCTGTATTTGGGTAGTTATCAATGAGATAGTCTTTTGGCTGAGTGTTTAAGTTTGGGATTTTGTTTGCTAGCCTTGTTCCTACGGTCAAGTAAAAGACATTTTGTTGGCTGGATGAGAGGTTCTTCTTGGTTAAAGGTTTTCCAGGACTTTTTCATATCCCCTTTTATGTCATAAAATCTGTTTTCATAATACAGTTTTTTAGACCTTATTAAATTAATAAGTATTGATGAGTAATGTTTTGTCAGTTCCTTTGTTACTAGACCCATTCTGTACTGTTTTTCATATAGATGTTTTTTTTATCAGTGGAGTTGAGGATGCTGTTTGTAAGCCAGGGGCTGTTTAGTCTCTTTGCTGTGATCTGCTTTGTTTTTATTGGACGATGCCTGTTGCAGATGTTTTGAGTATTATGTAAAAAATTTTGACACATTCATCAATATCGAGGTTGATTGCTAGCTCACCTTGCCAGTCAGTGTTACTTAACCCTTTGACTGTTTCGGCTGTATATATACGTCTTACGAGCCAGTGTTTCAGATGTATATATACTCAATAATTCTAGTGGCTTCAAATCGAGCAGGAGAAAGCTGGTAGGCCCACATGTGAGAGAATGGGTCTGTGTGGTCAGTGTGCACGATGTAAAAAAAATCCAGCAGCACGCAGTGCATAATGAGAAAAAAAAAACTCCAACCGTTTTTTTTTTTAATTAAAATGCCGACTTTGTGGTCTATTTTCGTATAGTATTTATGGCTGTATTCTCATTTTCTTGGTCTCATTTGATAGAATGGAAAACATATTATAGAAATCGAGGTGATTTTGATTGGTTTTACTATGAAAAGAACCTTGAAATGGAGCTCAAATTAGGGGAAATGTTTGATTTTTGCTGATGTTCAAAAGTAAACAAATGATGTCATTTTTCAATAAATGTCCAAGTAGCCATTCTAATATGCAGTCATGAATGGGTTGACATTATTTATACAATTATTACAATATTGCATTAGTCTGTATAACAGTAAATCTTCTATTTTTTTGTTTGAATAAAAATTCAAAATAGAAAGCAAGAGTAATATCAGAGGGGCCTGGTGACATGACTGATGAACAAAGAAAATGTTATTTTAAAGCCAGGAATGTCTGCATTGTTCATTCTGGACCCTGTTTTGAAATGGTCATATTTTTTAATTTTCGTGAAATTGGCCAAATTGCAAATTTCTGACCACGTTATTGGGTAGTTGAAATCAGTAAATGGGCAGTTTCCTGTACTCAATCGATAGAACAAATGGAGTTCTAAAGAAATAGCTATGAGTTTGATCGACTGGAACAATGTAATTAGCCAAAAATAGGACTCAAAGTGAGCGAAATCGCCGATTCATAAATATCGCCGAGGTCACTAACTTCGCGAGAGCGTAATTTTTTCAGTTTTCCAGCAAATTTCGTTCTTTTGGTGTCGTTACAATCGGGAAAAGATTCTCTATCATTTCACAAGAAAAAAAATAATTTTTTTTTTCGGAAATTTTGCGACACCAAGAGACACCTCAGGATTTGGGGTTGCGACAGTCAAGGTGTTAATGTTGAAATAAAGTTATTTACTGATGACTCGTCATGTAGTCGGAATGAGATATTACTTGTGTCCCGGGGCAATTTACACAAGTTGATTATGAGGAAAGTGAGGTAGTGGTCTGTGGTGTTATCTGTTATTATACCTGCTTTTAGTGAGGATATAGTGTTGGTCCAGATATGGTCAAGTAAAGAGGCACTTGTCTCGGAGATTCTTGTTGGTTTAGTTATAGATGGTAGAAGTAAGCAGTTGCTCATAGTGTTTGTGAATTCAGTTACTTGTGGGTCATGGTCATGGATGAGGTTTATGTTGAAGTCACCTGTAAGTTACCAGGTGGTGTTTAATTATCTCTGTGTCAGTTACCATGTTAGGTTTTCATTAACCCTTTGACTGTCGCAACCCCCAATCCTGAGGTGTCTCCTGGTGTCGCAAAATTAAAAAAAAAAAAAAAAATTCTTATGAAATGATAGAGAATCTTTTCCCGAATGTAATGACACCAAAAAAACGAAATTTGATGGAAAACTGACGGAATTATGCTCTCGCGAAGTTAGCGACCTCGGCACTGTTTACAAATCGGCGATTTCGCCCACTTTGAGCCCTATTTTCGGCTAATTCCATTGTTCTGGTCGCCCAAACTCATAGCTATTTCTTTAGAACTCCATTTTTTCTATCGATTGAGTACAAGAAACTGCCCATTTACCTATTTCAACTACCTAATAATGTGGTCAGAAATTTGCAATATGGCCAATTTCATGAAAACTAAAAAATATGACAATTTCAAAATAAGGTCCAGAATGAACAATGCAGACATTCCTGGCTCTAAAATAACATTTTCTTTGCTCATCAGTCATGTCTCCAGGCCCCTCTGATATTACTCTTGCTTTCTATTTTGAATTTTTATTCAAACAAAAAATAGAAGAATTACTATTATGCAGACTACTGCAATACTGTAATAATTGTATAAATAACATCAACCCATTCATGACTGCATATTAGAATGGCTAGTTGGACATTTATTGGACAATGGCATCATTTGTTTACTTTTGAACATTGGCAAAAATCAAACATTTCCCCTACTTGGAGCTCCATTTCTAGGTTCTTTTTATAGTAAAATCAATCAAAATCACCTCTATTTCTGTAATATGTTTCCCACTCTATCAAATGAGACCAAGAAAAGGAGAATACAACCATAAATACTATACGAAAATAGACCACAAAGTCGGCATTTTAGTTAAAAAAAACGGTCGGAGTTTTTTTTTTCTCATTATGCACTGCGTGCTCCAGGATTTTTTTTTATATGGTGCACACTGACCACACAGACCCATTCTCTCACATGTTGGCCTACCAGCTTTCTCCTGCTTGATTTGAAGCCGCTAGAATTTATGAGTATATATACGTCAAACACGGTACCTCGTAAGACGTATATATACGGCCGTGACAGTCAAAGGGTTAAATGAGTGAATATTGGAGTGAAGTACAGTGGAACCTCTGCTTGCAAATTTGATCCATTCCATGACCCTACTCTCAACTGGATTTGCTCGTTTGCAGAGTCAATTTTCCTCATTTAAATTAATTGAAATGCAATTAATCCGTTCCAGTGGAATTTTGTACATACTTCAATAATTTCGCTAATATCAACTCTACGGCTTATTTATTTATCTCACTTCATCTAATATGACATAATAAACATTATAAATAACATAGAAACCTGATATACACTCTAGAATGAATAAAATATGTCATATAAATGTGGCAGCGGCGACCGAAGAGAGAGTGTCTGGAGACAGGACAAAATACAGTGGACCCCCGCATAATGATGGCATCACATAGCGATTTTTCCGCATACCGCTTACTTTTATCGCAAAATTTTTGCCGCACATACCGATTAAAAACCCGCTCACCGATTTTCGTCCGAGACGCGTCCAATGTGCCCTCACATGTGCCGCCCGTCCCATTGTTTACCAGCCAGCCTCCGCGGTAACATCCAAGCATACACTCGGAATATTTCGTATTATTACAGTGTTTTCGGTGCTGTTTCTGGAAAATAAGTGACCATGGGCCCCAAGAAAGCTTCTAGTGCCAACCCTGTGGTAAAAAGGGTGAGAATTAGTATGGAAATTAAGAAAGATTTTGAAGGGTTTGGGGCTAACCCTGAGAAGCCTATGCCAGTTGTGGAATCCATTGTGCCTACTTCAAAGATTAAGGAAATGTGTGCACAGTGGGTTGAACTGCAAACCTTTATAGATGAAAATCACCCTGACACAGCTGTTGCAAGCCGTGCTGGTGACTATTTCAATGACAATGTTGTGGCCCATTTTAGACAAATCGTAAAGGAACGGGAGGTACAGAGCTCTATGGACAGATTTGTTGTGCGACAGAGGTCCAGTGACTCTCAAGCTGGTCCTAGTGGCATTAAAAGAAGAAGGGAAGTAACCCCGGAAAAGGACTTGCTACCTCAAGTCGTAATGGAAGGGGATTCCCCTTCTAAACAGTAAGAAGATAATGCTCTCCCCTCCTCCCATCCCATCAATCATCACCAGATCTTCAATAAAAGTAAGTGTCATGTAATTGTGCATGCCTTTTTCGGTTTGTGTGTATTAAAATTAACATTTCATGTGGTAAAAAAAATTTTTTTTCATACTTTTGGGCGTCTTGCACGGATTAATTTTATTTCCATTATTTCTTATGGGGAAAATTCATTCGCATAACGATTATTTCGCATAACAATTATCCCTCTTGCACGGATTAAAATCGTTAACCGGGGGTCCACTGTACTCCTTGAATATTTTGCTATCATCGACTCTATGGCTTATTTATCAATCACAGTTTATCTAATATGAAATAATAAACAACATAAATAACACAGAAACCTGATATATATTCTAAAATGAATAAAATGTGTCATTATATATGCGGTGGCGGCGGCGGCCGATGAGAGTTTGTCTGGAGACAGGGCAAAATACTCCATGAATATTTCGCTGTCATCAACTCTATGGCTTATTTATCTATCACAGTTCATCTAATATGAAATATTAAACAATATAAATAACATAGAAACCTGATATATTCTCTAGAGAATAAAATATGTCATTATGTAACAGGTAGAGGCAGCCACAACCTCTCCCTCTTTGTTGTGGTAAACACTGCCGTCCAGTGATGGCCTTTCGAAGACATCTATTATTATAATTATTATTATGTAGTACATTATTATACGTGTATTATTATTATACGTACAGTGGAACCTCTACTTACGAGTGCATCCACATGTGAGTTTTTCCAGATATGAGCAATTGCTCAGTTGATTTTTTGCTTCCAGATGCGAGCAAAATTTCCAGATGTGAGCAGGCCTCGAAGGAAGTTAATTGACACTGGTGAGGGGGCTCTTGTTCTTGATCTAGGGAATTGGATCTCAGTTGAATCTTATTGAAACTTGGGCAATGTATGGTGAAAAGATGCTTCTTAACGTACACCAAAAATGAGAGAAATTGGACCATAAATAACGGAGTTCACTTCTGATCCATTAGCCTCCCCCTAGCGGTATATTTTCATGTGGTTTTTATAGTTGTATTCTCGTTTTATCTGGTCTTTTGTGATAGATTGCAAGATATACTACAAAAATAAATATGATTTTAATTGGTTTCATGATGAAAAGTACCTTGAAATTGAGCTCAAAATAGCAGAAATGTTCGATTCTTTGGCGACATCAGTGGTAGACAACATGAGGTAGCAGTGGCAGACAACATGAAGCAGCAGTGGCAGACAACATGAAGCAACAGTGGCAGACAACATGAAGCAACAGTGGCAGACATCATGAGGTAGCAGTGGTAGACAACATGAAGCAGCAGTGGCAGACAACATGAAGCAGCAGTGGCAGACAACATGAAGCAACAGTGGCAGACATCATGAGGTAGCAGTGACAGACAATATGAAGCAACA
Source organism: Cherax quadricarinatus (assembly GCF_038502225.1). NCBI lineage: Eukaryota > Metazoa > Arthropoda > Malacostraca > Decapoda > Parastacidae > Cherax > Cherax quadricarinatus. The sequence goes on from NC_091297.1 coordinate 2,516,209, forward strand.
GTGGCAGACATCATGAGGTAGCAGTGGCAGACAACATGAAGCAGCAGTGGCAGACAACATGAAGCAACAGTGGCAGACATCATGAAGCAACAGTGGCAGACATCATGAGGTAGCAGTGACAGGCAATATGAAGCAACAGTGGCAGACATCATGAGGTAGCAGTGGCAGACAACATGAAGCAGCAGTGGCAGACATCATGAGGTAGCAGTGGCAGACAATATGAAGCAGCAATGGCAGACATCATGAGGTAGCAGTGGCAGACAACATGAAGCAGCAGTGGCAGACAACATGAAGCAACAGTGGCAGACATCATGAGGTAGCAGTGACAGAGAATATGAAGCAACAGTGGCAGAAAACATGAAGCAACAGTGGCAGACATCATGAGGTAGCAGTGGCAGACAACATGAAGCAGCAGTGGCAGACAACATGAAGCAACAGTGGCAGACATCATGAGGTAGCAGTGGCAGACAACATGAAGCAGCAGTGGCAGACATCATGAGGTAGCAGTGGCAGACAACATGAAGCAGCAGTGGCAGACATCATGAGGTAGCAGTGGCAGACAACATGAAGCAGCAGTGGCAGACATCATGAGGTAGCAGTGGCAGACAACATGAAGCAGCAGTGGCAGACATCATGAGGTAGCAGTGGCAGACATCATGAGGTAGCAGTGGCAGACAACATGAAGCAGCAGTGGCAGACATCATGAGGTAGCAGTGGCAGACAACATGAAGCAGCAGTGGCAGACAACATGAAGCAGCAGTGGCAGACAACATGAAGCAATAGTGGCAGACAACATGAAGCAGCAGTGGGAGACAACATGAAGCAGCAGTGGCAGACAACATGAGGTAGTGGTGGCAGGCAACATGAAGCAGCAGTGACAGACAACATGAAGCAGCAGTGGCAGACATCATGAGGTAGCAGTGGCAGACATGAAGCAGCAGTGACAGACAACATGAAGCAGCAGTGGCAGACATCATGAGGTAGCAGTGGCAGACAATATGAAGCAGCAGTGACAGACAACATGAAGCAGCAGTGACAGACAACATGAAGCAGCAGTGACAGACAACATGAAGCAGCAGTGACAGACAACATGAGGTAGTGGTGGCAGGCAACATGAAGCAGCAGTGACAGACAACATGAAGCAGCAGTGACAGACAACATGAAGCAGCAGTGGCAGACAACATGAAGCAGCAGTGGCAGACAACATGAGGTAGCAGTGGCAGACAACATGAAACAGCAGTGGCAGACGGCATGAAGCAGCAGTGACAGACAACATGAAGCAGCAGTGACAGACAACATGAAGCAGCAGTGGCAGACAACATGAAGCAGCAGTGGCAGACAATATGAAGCAGCAGTGGCAGACATGAAGCAGCAGTGGCAGACAACATGAAGCAGCAGTGGCAGACAACATGAAGCAGCAGTGGCAGACAACATGAAGCAGCAGTGGCAGACAACATGAGGTAGCAGTGGCCGACAACATGAGGTAGCAGTGGCAGACAACATGAGGTAGCAGTGGCAGACAACATGAAGCAGCAGTGGCAGACAACCTGAAGCAGCAGTGGCAGACAACATGAAGCAGCAGTGGCAGACAACAGGAAGCAGCAGTGGCAGACAACATGAGGTAGCAGTGGCAGACAACATGAAGCAGCAGTGGCAGACAACATGAAGCAGCAGTGGCAGACATCATGAGGCAGCAGTGGCAGACAACATGAAGCAGCAGTGGCAGACAACATGAAGCAGCAGTGACAGACAACATGAAGCAGCAGTGGCAGACATCATGAAGCAGCAGTGACAGACAACATGAAGCAGCAGTGGCAGACAACATGAGGTAGCAGTGACAGACAACATGAAGCAGCAGTGGCAGACAACATGAGGCAGCAGTGGCAGACAACCTGAAGCAGCAGTGGCAGACAACATGAAGCAGCAGTTGCAGACAACATGAAGCAGCAGTGGCAGACAACATGAGGTAGCAGTGGCAGACATCATGAGGCAGCAGTGGCAGACAACATGAAGCAGCAGTGGCAGACATCATGAGGCAGCAGTGGCAGACAACATGAAGCAGCAGTGGCAGACAACATGAGGTAGCAGTGGCAGACATCATGAGGTAACACTGGCAGACAACAAGAGGTAGCAGTGGCAGACAATATGAAGCAGCAGTGACAGACAACATGAAGCAACAGTTGCAGACAACATGAAGCAACAGTGGCAGACAACATGAAGCAACAGTGGCAGACAACATGAAGCAGCAGTGACAGACAACATGAGGTAGCAGTGGCAGACAAGATGAGGTAGCAGTGGCAGACAAGATGAGGTAGCAGTGACAGACAACATGAAGCAGCAGTGGCAGACAACATGAGGTAGCAGTGGCAGACATGAAGCAGCAGTGGCAGACAACATGAAGCAGCAGTGGCAGACATCATGAAGCAGCAGTGACAGACAACATGAAGCAGCAGTGGCAGACATCATGAAGCAGCAGTGGCAGACAACATGAGGTAGCAGTGGCAGACAACATGAAGCAGCAGTGACAGACAACATGAGGTAGTGGTGGCAGGCAACATGAAGCAGCAGTGACAGACAACATGAAGCAGCAGTGGCAGACAACATGAAGCAGCAGTGACAGACAACATGAAGCAGCAGTGGCAGACAACATGAGGTAGCAGTGGCAGACATGAAGCAGCAGTGGCAGACAACATGAAGCAGCAGTGGCAGACAACATGAAGCAGCAGTGGCAGACATCATGAAGCAGCAGTGACAGACAACATGAAGCAGCAGTGACAGACAACATGAGGTAGTGGTGGCAGGCAACATGAAGCAGCAGTGACAGACAACATGAAGCAGCAGTGGCAGACAACATGAGGTAGCAGTGGCAGACAAGATGAGGTAGCAGTGACAGACAACATGAAGCAGCAGTGGCAGACAACATGAGGTAGCAGTGGCAGACATGAAGCAGCAGTGGCAGACAACATGAAGCAGCAGTGACAGACAACATGAAGCAGCAGTGGCAGACATCATGAGGTAGCAGTGGCAGACAACATGAAGCAGCAGTGACAGACAACATGAAGCAGCAGTGACAGACAACATGAAGCAGCAGTGGCAGACAACATGAAGCAACAGTGGCAGACAACATGAAGCAACAGTGGCAGACAACATGAAGCAGCAGTGACAGACAACATGAGGTAGCAGTGGCAGACAAGATGAGGTAGCAGTGGCAGACAAGATGAGGTAGCAGTGACAGACAACATGAAGCAGCAGTGGCAGACAACATGAGGTAGCAGTGGCAGACATGAAGCAGCAGTGGCAGACAACATGAAGCAGCAGTGGCAGACATCATGAAGCAGCAGTGACAGACAACATGAAGCAGCAGTGGCAGACATCATGAAGCAGCAGTGGCAGACAACATGAGGTAGCAGTGGCAGACAACATGAAGCAGCAGTGACAGACAACATGAGGTAGTGGTGGCAGGCAACATGAAGCAGCAGTGACAGACAACATGAAGCAGCAGTGGCAGACAACATGAAGCAGCAGTGACAGACAACATGAAGCAGCAGTGGCAGACAACATGAGGTAGCAGTGGCAGACATGAAGCAGCAGTGGCAGACAACATGAAGCAGCAGTGGCAGACAACATGAAGCAGCAGTGGCAGACATCATGAAGCAGCAGTGACAGACAACATGAAGCAGCAGTGACAGACAACATGAGGTAGTGGTGGCAGGCAACATGAAGCAGCAGTGACAGACAACATGAAGCAGCAGTGGCAGACAACATGAGGTAGCAGTGGCAGACAAGATGAGGTAGCAGTGACAGACAACATGAAGCAGCAGTGGCAGACAACATGAGGTAGCAGTGGCAGACATGAAGCAGCAGTGGCAGACAACATGAAGCAGCAGTGACAGACAACATGAAGCAGCAGTGGCAGACATCATGAGGTAGCAGTGGCAGACAACATGAAGCAGCAGTGACAGACAACATGAAGCAGCAGTGACAGACAACATGAAGCAGCAGTGGCAGACAACATGAAGCAGCAGTGACAGACAACATGAAGCAGCAGTGACAGACAACATGAAGCAGCAGTGGCAGACAACATGAAGCAGCAGTGACAGACAACATGAAGCAGCAGTGGCAGACAACATGAAGCAGCAGTGACAGACAACATGAAGCAGCAGTGGCAGACAACATGAAGCAGCAGTGACAGACATCATGAAGCAGCAGTGACAGACAACATGAAGCAGCAGTGACAGACAACATGAGGTAGCAGTGGCAGACAACATGAAGCAGCAGTGACAGACAACATGAGGTAGTGGTGGCAGGCAACATGAAGCAGCAGTGACAGACAACATGAAGCAGCAGTGACAGACAACATGAGGTAGCAGTGGCAGACAACATGAAGCAGCAGTGACAGACAACATGAGGTAGTGGTGGCAGGCAACATGAAGCAGCAGTGACAGACAACATGAAGCAGCAGTGACAGACAACATGAAGCAGCAGTGGCAGACAACATGAAGCAGCAGTGACAGACAACATGAGGTAGTGGTGGCAGGCAACATGAAGCAGCAGTGACAGACAACATGAAGCAGCAGTGACAGACAACATGAGGTAGTGGTGGCAGGCAACATTAAAGCAGCAGTGACAGACAACATGAAGCAGCAGTGGCAGACATCATGAGGTAGCAGTGGCAGACAACATGAAGCAGCAGTGGCAGACATCATGAGGTAGCAGTGGCAGACAACATGAAGCAGCATTGGCAGACATCATGAAGCAGCAGTGACAGACAACATGAAGCAGCATTGGCAGACAACATGAAGCAGCAGTGGCAGACAACATGAAGCAGCAGTGGCAGACAACCTGAAGCAGCAGTGGCAGACATCATGAGGCAGCAGAGTCGGACAACATGAAGCAGCAGTGGCAGACAACATGAGGCAGCAGTGGCAGACAACATGAAGCAGCATTGGCAGACAGCATGAAGCAGCAGTGACAGACAACATGAAGCAGCAGTGACAGACAACATGAAGCAGCAGTGGCAGACAACATGAAGCAGCAGTGGCAGACAACATGAAGCAGCAGTGGCATACAACATGAGGCAGCAGTGGCAGACAACATGAAGCAGCATTGGCAGGCAACATGAAGCAGCAGTGACAGACAACATGAAGCAGCAGTGACAGACAACATGAAGCAGCAGTGGCAGACAACATGAAGCAGCAGTGGCAGACAACATGAAGCAGCAGTGGCAGACAACATGAAGCAGCAGTGGCAGACAACATGAAGCAGCATTGGCAGACATCATGAAGCAGCAGTGACAGACAACATGAAGCAGCAGTGGCAGACAACATGAAGCAGCAGTGGCAGACAACATGAAGCAGCAGTGGCAGACAACATGAAGCAGCAGTGGCAGACAACATGAAGCAGCAGTGGCAGACAACATGAAGCAGCAGTGACAGACAACATGAAGCAGCAGTGGCAGACATCATGAAGCAGCAGTGACAGACAACATGAAGCAGCAGTGGCAGACAACCTGAAGCAGCAGTGGCAGACATCATGAGGCAGCAGAGTCGGACAACATGAAGCAGCAGTGGCAGACAACATGAAGCAGCAGTGGCAGACAACATGAAGCAGCAGTGACAGATAACATGAAGCAGCAGTGGCAGACAACATGAAGCAGCAGTGGCAGACAACATGAAGCAGCAGTGACAGACAACCTGAAGCAGCAGTGGCAGACATTATGAAGCAGCAGTGACAGACAACATGAAGCAGCAGTGGCAGACATCATGAGGCAGCAGAGTCGGACAACATGAAGCAGCAGTGGCAGACAACATGAGGCAGCAGTGGCAGACAACATGAAGCAGCAGTTTTCAGACAACATGAGGCAGCAGTGACAGACAACATGAGGTAGCAGTGGCAGACAACCTGAAGCAGCAGTGGCAGACATCATGAAGCAGCAGTGACAGACAACATGAAGCAGCAGTGGCAGACAACCTGAAGCAGCAGTGGCAGACATCATGAGGCAGCAGAGTCGGACAACATGAAGCAGCAGTGGCAGACAACATGAGGCAGCAGTGGCAGACAACATGAAGCAGCAGTTTTCAGACAACATGAGGCAGCAGTGACAGACAACATGAGGTAGCAGTGGCAGACAACATGAAGCAGCAGTGGCAGACATCATGAAGCAGCAGTGACAGAAAACATGAGGTAGCAGTGACAGACAACATGAAGCAGCAGTGGCAGACATCATGAAGCAGCAGTGACAGAAAACATGAGGTAGTGGTGGCAGGCAACATGAAGCAGCAGTGGCAAAGTGCAACATTAAGAGTGTAGCAATTAAGTGTAGCAATTAAGTGAAGCATTAAGACTGTAGTACTTGTAAGTCACTCTGACTTTTTTGGGTTATCCTAGATTCTCTACACATGTAGTCAGAAGCAGGAATGGCCGCTGTGGTGGCCCTATAAACCCCAACAACAATGGCTGCTGTCACCACCACTAGCCACATACCTAATGATGTATATATCTAATGGTGTATATATCATATTTCTATGTTATTAATATTGTTTATTATGTCATAGTACATGAATTGTGATAGATAAATAAGCTGTAGAGTTGATATTAGGGAAATTATTAAAGTATTTTCTTGTGCTTGGAATTCTACTGGAACAAATTAATTCCATTTCAATTAATTTAAATGAGGAAAATTGACTCTGCAAACAAGGAAATCCAGTGGCGAGCAAGGTCATGGAGCAGATTAAACTCGTAAGTAGAGGTCCACTGTATTTTTTTATTAGCACACTGGCCGATTCCCACTGAGGCAGGGTGGCCCGAAAAAGAAAAACTTTCACCATCATTCACTCCATCACTGTCTTGCCAGAAGGGTGCTTTACACTACAGTTTTTAAACTGCAACATTAACACCCCTCCTTCAGAGTGATTCACTGTACTTCCCATCTCCAGGACTCAAGTCCAGCCTGCCACATTCCCTGAATCCCTTCATAAATGTTACTTTGCTCACACTCCAACAGCATGTCAAGTATTAAAAACTATACGTCTCCATTCACTCCTATCAAACACGCTCACGCATGCCCGCTGGAAGTCCAAGCCCCTCGTACACAAAACCTCCTTTACCCCCTCCCTCCAACCTTTCCTAGGCCGACCCCTACCCCGCCTTCCTTCCACTACAGACTGATACACTCTTGAAATCATTCTGTTTCACCCCATTCTCTCTACATGTCCGAACCACCTCAACAACCCTTCCTCAGCCCTCTGGACAACAGTTTTGGCAATCCCGCACCTCCTCCTAACTTCCAAACTACAAATTCTTTGCATTATATTCACACCACACATTGCCCTCAGACATGACATCTCCACTGCCTCCAGCCTTCTCCTCGCTGCAACATTCATCACCCATGCTCCACACCCATATAAGAGCATTGGTAAAACTATACTCTTATACATTGCCCTCTTTGCCTCCAAGGACAAAGTTCTTTGTCTCCACAGACTCCTAAGTGCACTGCTCACCCTTTTCCCCTCATCAATTCTATGATTCACCTCATCTTTCATAGACCCATCTGCTGACAGGTCCACTCACAAATATCTGAATACATTCACCTTCTTTTTCGGGCCACCCTGCCTTGGTGGGAATCAGCCAGTGTGATAATAAAAAAAAAAAAAAAAAAAATCACCTCCTCCATACTCTCTCCCTCCAATCTGATATCCAATCTTTCATCACCTAATCTTTTTGTTATCCTCATAACCTTACTCTTTCCTGTATTCACTTTTAATTTTTTTCTTTTACATACCCTACCAAATTCATCCACCAACCTCTGCAACTTCTCTTCAGAATCTCCCAAGAGCACGGTGTCATCAGCAAAGAGAAACTGTAACAACTCCCACTGTGTGTCATTATTTACCCTTTAATGCCACACCTCTTGCCAAGACCCTTCCATTTACTTCTCTTACAACCCCATCTATAAATATGTTAAACAACCATGGTGACATCACACATCCTTGTCTAAGGCCTACTTTTACTGGGAAACAATCTCCCTCTTTCCTACATACTCTAACTTGATCCTCACTATCCTCGTAAAAACTCTTCACTGCTTTCAGTAACCTACCTCCTATACCATACACCTGCAACATCTGCCACATTGCCCCCCTATCCACCCTGTCATATGCCTTTTCCAAATCCATAAATGCCACAAAAACCTCTTTAGCCTTATCTAAATACTGTTCACTTATATGTTTCACTGTAAAAACTTGGTCCACACACCCCCTACCTTTCCTAAAGCCTCCTTGTTCATCTGCTATCCTATTCTCCGTCTTACTCTTAATTCTTTCAATAATAACTCTACCATACACTTTACCAGGTATACTCAACAGACTTAACCCCCTATAATTTTTGCACTATCTTTTGTCCCCTTTGCCTTTATACAAAGGATCCATGCTCTCTCCCAGTCCCTAGGTACCTTACCCTCTTCCATACATTTATTAAATAATAGCACCAACCACTCTAAAACTATATCCCCACCTGCTTTTAACATTTCTATCTTTATCCCATCAATCCCAGCTGCCTTACCCCCTTTCATTTTACCTACTGCCTCACGAACTTCCCCCACACTCACAACTGGCTCTTCCTCACTCCTACAAGATGTTATTCCTCCTTGCCCTATACATGAAATCACAGCTTCCCTATCTTCATCAACATTTAACAATTCCTCAAAATATTCCCTCCATCTTCCCAATACCTCTAACTCTCCATTTAATAACTCTCCTCTCCTATTTTTAACTGATAAATCCATTTGTTCTCTAGGCTTCCTTAACTTGTTAATCTCACTCCAAAACTTTTTCTTATTTTCAACAAAATTTTTTGATAACATCTCACCCACTCTCTCATTTGCTCTCTTTTTACATTGCTTCACCACTCTCTTAACCTCTCTTTTTTTCCACATACTCTTCCCTCCTTGCATCACTTCTACTTTGTAAAAACTTCTCATATGCTAACTTTTTCTCCCTTACTACTCTCTTTATATCATCATTCCACCAATCACTCCTCTTCCCTCCCACACCCACTTTCCTGTAACCACAAACTTCTGCAGAACACACTAACACTACATTTTTAAACCTACCCCATACCTCTTCGACCCCATTGCCTATGCTCTCTATCCTCCAATAGCTGTTTATATCTTACCCTAACTGCCTCCTCTTTTAGTTTATAAACCTTCACCTCTCTCTTTCCTGGTGCTTCTATTCTCCTTGTATGCCATCTACCTTTTACTCTCAGTGTAGCTACAACTAAAAAGTGATCTGATATATCTGTGGCCCCTCTATAAACATGTGCATCCTGAAGTCTACTCAATAGTCTTTTATCTACCAATACATAATCCAACAAACTACTGTCATTTCGCCCTACATCATATCTTGCATACAGTGGACCCTCGACATTCGATACTAATCCATTCCTGAGAGCTATCGAATGTCGAAAATATCAAAAGTCGAATTAATTTTCCCCATAAGAAATAATGGAAATCAAATTAATCCGTGCAAGACACCCAAAAGTATGAAAAAAAATAATTTACCACATGAAATGTTAAGTTTAATGCAATAGAATAATTACAGTAACAGTAACAGTAACAGTGGAGATGTCATGTCTGAGGGCAATGTGTGGTGTGAATATAATGCAGAGAATTCGTAGTTTGGAAGTTAGGAGGAGGTGCGGGATTACCAAAACTGTTGTCCAGAGGGCTGAGGAAGGGTTGTTGAGGTGGTTCGGACATGTAGAGAGAATGGAGCGAAACAGAATGACTTCAAGAGTGTATCAGTCTGTAGTGGAAGGAAGGCGGGGTAGGGGTCGGCCTAGGAAGGGTTGGAGGGAGGGGGTAAAGGAGGTTTTGTGTGCGAGGGGCTTGGACTTCCAGCAGGCATGCGTGAGCGTGTTTGATAGGAGTGAATGGAGACAAATGGTTTTTAATACTTGACGTGCTGTTGGAGTGTGAGCAAAGTAACATTTATGAAGGGATTCAGGGAAACCGGCAGGCCGGACTTGAGTCCTGGAGATGGGAAGTACAGTGCCTGCACTCTGAAGGAGGGGTGTTAATGTTGCAGTTTAAAAACTGTAGTGTAAAGCACCCTTCTGGCAAGACAGTGATGGAGTGAATGATGGTGAAAGTTTTTCTTTTTCTGGCCACCCTGCCTTGGTGGGAATCGGCCGGTGTGATAATAAAAAAATAAATAATAAAATAAAAAATGGTGATGATTGATGGGATGGGAGGAGGGGAGAGTGTCGAAGTTGTTACTGTTTAGAAGGGGAATCCCCTTCCATTAGGACTTGAGGTAGCAAGTCCTTTTCTGGGGTTACTTCCCTTCTTCTTTTAATACCACTAGGACCAGCTTGAGAGTCACTGGATCTCTGTCACCGTTCCTTTAAGATTTCTTTAAAATGGGCAATAACATTGTCATTGTAATAGTCACCAGCACGGATTGCAGTAGCTGTGTTAGGGTGATTTTCATCCATAAAGGTTTGCAGTTCAACCCACTTTGCACACATTTCCTTAATTTTTGAAGTAGGCACAATGGAGTCTACAA
>NC_091297.1:2534270-2546770 GCF_038502225.1 Cherax quadricarinatus
TTCAATCCAGAAGTCTGTTTGGGTGCCGTTATAGACCGAATTTGTTCCCATAAGAAATATTGTGAATTAGATTAGTCCATTTCAGACCCATAAAAATACGCCTACAAAAGCACTTACAAAAATAAACTTACGTAATTGGTCGAGTTGGGAGCTGATCGTTATGCGGGGGTCCACTGTATTACAAAACAGTTCCCTACTTTTTTTTTTTTTACCTTGGCGAGGCTGGTGTCAGACAGTAAGTTATTCACAGTAAGTTACTTGCAGTCAGAGTTTGCTGCATATAGTCATTCCAAACTTGACTTGTCAGAAGTTGAGGGCCCAGACCTCCAATCTGAAAATTCCTCACAGGGTCCAAGAATTTAAAAAAAAAAAAAAATGATTTTTTCTTATGAAATGGTAAAGAATCTTTTTCTGAAAGTAATAAAACAAAAAGTGCAAAATTTGATGAAAAATTGATGAAATTATGCTCACGCGAACTTTGCTGTGTCAGCAATATTTACGCAGCGATTTTGCCCACTTTGAGTCCTATTTTTGGCCAATTTCATTGTTCCATCAGACCAGATTCTTAGCTATTTTGCTAGTATGTGTTTCGTTATTTCTTTTGAGCACAAATCGCCCAGTCAACTATTTCAACTACCGAATAAAATGATTGGAAATTGGTAATTTGGCCAATTTCACACAAAGTTCAAAATATTGAAGTTTCAAAAAAGGGACCCAAAATAAACAATGCAGGCATTCCTAGCACTAAAATAACATTTCCTCTGTTTATTAACCCTTTCAGAGTCGACAGGCCCTCTCAGATACTTGTTCTCAGGGTCGGCCAAATTTCAAAAAAAAAAAAATTGTTTTCTTATGAAAAGATAGAGAATCTTTTCTCGATCATAATGACACCAAAAGTATGAAATTTGATGAAAACCTTACGGAATTATGCTTTCGCAAAGTTAGCCGTCTCGACGATGTTTACGCATTGGCGATTTTGCCCACTTTGAGCCATATTTTCGGCCAATTCCAGTGTACTTGTCGACAAAAATCATAACTATTTCACTAGAACTCCATTTTTTCTATCGAACGAGTACAAGAAACCACCCATTTACCAATTTCAACTATCCAATACGTACAGTGGTCAGAATTTAGCAATTTTGCCAATTTCACACAAATTTCAAAAGATGCCAATTTCCAAATAGGGTCCAGAATAAACAAGAAAAACATTTCTGGCACTAAAAGAACATTTCCTCTGTTCATTAGTCACGTCCCCACGCCCCTCTTACATCCTTTTGCTTTCCACTTTGAATTTTTATTCTCACAAAAAATAGAAGATTTACTGTTATGCAGACTAATGCATTGGTGTAGAAATGGTATAAATAATATCAGCGCACTTGTGAAAGAATATTAGACTCACCCGTTGACGTGTATTGGACGCATACCATGATTTGCTTACTTTTGAACTTTAGTAAAAATCAAACTTTTCTGCTACTTTGAGTTCAAATTCAAGGTACTTTTCTTTGTAAAACCAATCAAAATCATCTCAGTTTCAGTAATATGTCTTCCATTCTATAAAATGAGACCAGGAAAACTAGAATACAACAATAAATACCATACGAAAATACAGTGCAAAGTCACTGTTTTAATTCAAAAACACAGTCAAAATTTTTTTTTCTCATTATGCACTGTGTGCTGCAGGATTTTTTTTTATACCATGCACACTGACCACATACACCCATTCTTTCATATGTAGGCCTACCAGCTTTCTCTCACTAGATTTGAGGGCGCTAGAATTTAGGCGTACTATTACGTCAAAAACCCTGGCACATAAGCCGTACTGGTACGGCCAAAACCCTGAAAGGGTTAATTATGTTTCCGGGCTTTACAGATGAGTTCCATTTTGATTTTTTGTTCACATAAAGAATTTTTATTCGCACCAAAAAATCGAAGATCTACTGTTAGGCAATATTGTAATAATTATATAAATAACATCAGCGCATTCATGAACGCACATTAGACCCACCAGTTGACATGTATTGGACGCGTGATGTGATTTGTTTACATTGGCAAAATTGAACATTTCTGCTACTTTGAGCTCAATTTCAAGCTATTTTCAATACTATAATCATCTCTATTTCTGTATTTGGCCTGCATTTTATCAAACGAGACCAAGAAACCGCAAATACAACCATAAAAACCATATGAAAATACACTGCAAAGTCGCTGTTTTAATCCAAAAACACAGTTGCAGTCTTTTCTCATTATGCACTGCGTGCTGCAGGATTTGTTTTATATGGTGCACACTTACCACATAGATGCATTCTTTCATAGCTAGGCCTAAATTTACTGCTCACAGCTTATCTGAGGTGAGCTCATGACATAGTACTACGGCTTGGATCCTGGCTTCATCTCATTAACTGCCGAGAGCCAGAGGCATGTTTTCACTGCTCGTCAATGGCGCATTCCATTTTCGTTTCAGTCTTTGTGCAGTGGCTATGACTTCAGTTTTTCTTCTGTTTTTTTTTTTTCTTTCTTCCCAGTAGCCCACCAGGCATTGCCCAAATGTCTGTATGGCCAGTTCACCTCTGGTTATTGTTATAATGCTCTCTATGACAAAGTAAAACTGAACTATGATGTTACAATATAAACATGACAAGAATGTTAATGTATACCAGAATTGAAAAGTATGCCTTTAAAAAATAAAAAGACAGAAAGTACTAGACTAGACATGTCACTGTGGGAAACTAGGAGGAGGTGAGGGAATGTAAGAGCTATGTTCTTGCAAGTATAAGAGAAGGAAGAGAGATGTGATAACATACATACAGTGGACCCCAGGTTAACGATATTTTTTCATTCCAGAAGTATGTTCAAGTGCCAGTACTGATCGAATTTGTTCCCATAAGGAATATTGTGAAGTAGGTTAGTCCATTTCAGACCCCCAAACATACACGTACAAACGCACTTACATAAATACACTTACATAATTGGTCGCATTGGGAGGTGATCGTTAAGCGGGGGTCCACTGTATATTGTAACCACACACCTCTGCTACACACACACTGATACACTACACACACTAAAATAGGAAGATATTGGGTTAATTGGAGGTTTACTAGCTAATTTATAAAATATTTGCATAACTGTTTTTGAATAATTAGAAAGTTTTGGTGAGAAAATTGTCACTTGGTGATTATAGTAAATCTTGTTATCAGTTTTGTTTTATTCTAATATGGTATGTTCAGTACAAGAGGTGAACTTTTATGATAATTTATAATTATTGAGATATTTTGATATACAGTGGACCATTATGTTACATGGTAGTTAGGTTCCTGAAAACGCCTGTTAGATAAATCCGTATTCGATAACCTGAAGAACTTATGGGAAAAATAGGGTTACATTCCTGGGAGCCCCATAAAAGCCAAACAACTTTTTTTTTTTTAGACCTTCAGATCTTACAAAAATGAAAATGAATACGTAATTTTAGTTCATTGCCGTGATTTACTGCTTAAGACTACCAATGCAACAGAAATACATGTAATAGTATTTCTTACCTTAAATTGTGGGTGCTGGTGTTTGTGGATGACTGTGAAGAGAGTGGAGAGTTATGTTGTGGTCCTACTGGGCTGAGGTGGATGGTAGAGGTTCTGGTACTGAAGTTGATGGTTGTACTGGAGTGTGCATAAATTCTGTAATGGATTTCTGTTGTTTTACCCTGCAGTACATTATACAGCTGATGGTAAGGCATCAGCTGTTCTAGACACTGTTTCTAGATTTGTCAGGGTTCTCTTCAGTGAAAAAGTCTAACTTAAAGTCGGTCAGTCAAGTCAGTCAGTCAGTCAGGAAAGTCAGTCAGTAAAGTCAGTCAGTTATTCATCACACAAACTCATATATTTACCTCATTCTTTTTAACTGTACAAACTGACACTTCATTAAGGCCACAAGCTCTCTCTTGTCTAATATCTCTGTTTTCTTTGTTAATTCTAAGGCTTAAATGCTTATACCTTTTCATGTCACTTTCAGCAACACTTCTATGCCTGCTGGGTGCCATGATTGCTTGGCAGATACAAGACAGGGCAATTAAAAGATCAAAATGCAACTCACAAACACAGCTAGCTCCTAAGAGAGAATGGAACTGAAAATGTATTCACGAAGGCTGGGAGGGGGTGGTAGGAGTGTTGGGGGTGGCAGGGGATGGCAGTAGGTCTTTCCCCTGCTGGCACAATGGTCTGACCCACAACAAGGTGTCAGCTTGAACTGGGGAAATCTTTTCTGTGCCCGTAAATGGAACTGTGTTAAGTTAATTGTTCAAAGTGTTGTATAAAATTGTGCCGTAATTTTTCAGTAGTGCAATAGCCAAAACGTGGCAAATAAATCCATGTAATATAATGGTCTACTGTAGTAATGAATTGAAGATGAATGCATAGCCGAGGTGTTCAAAAGATGAAGTTTAAAGTTTTTTTTTTTAACAATATTGTCTATGATTTAATTTCTTAGGATTTCCTGGAGAGTTGTCGAGCTAGTACACTCCTAGCAGAGCTTACAGATGATGAGTTACCAGATCCAGATGATGATGAGAATGATGATGATGACAATGATGATGACGACGAAGACTATGAAGAGGAGGAGGAATGTTATGAAGTAACTGTAAGAATATACCTGATGTACCTGTTGGATTACACTACTTTTTTACTGACCATTTAATGTTTGCCAGCTGAACTTAGGAAAAATATAATTGTGTAATTTGATTGTTTTTATGTATTTTTAACACTGGCCAACTTGAAAAAACTGTTACTTATGAAGAAAGGCTGACGGCATTAGAGATGCCGTCTTTGGCTGATAGCAAGAAAAGAGACTTTAAAATGTATTTGTCCTAGGAAAGGATGGAGGGAGGGGGTAAAAGAAGTTTTGTGTGCAAGGGGCTTGGACATGCAGCAGGCATAAGAGCGTGATAGATAGGAGTGAATGGAAATGAATGGTTTTTGGGACCTGACAAGCTGTTGAAGTGTAAGCAAGGTAATATTATGTGAAGGGATTCAGGAAAACCAGTTAGCCTGACTTGAGTCCTAGAGGTAGGAAGTACAATGCCTTTACTTTAAAGAAGGAGTTTGGGATATTGGGTGTTGTGAGTAACATTTAAACTGTTGTATCTGAGCGCCTCTGCAAAGACAGTGATTGTATGTGAGTGATTTTGAAAGTGTTGAATGATAGTGAAAGTAGCTTTTTTTCTTTTTAGGGTCACCCTGCCTTGGTGGGAGATGGCCAACATGTTAAAAAAAAATATATACAGTGGAACCTCGTTTTTTGGCCACTACGTTTATCGGCCGATTCATATTTAAGCCGGTTTTTCAGCAGAAATTTTGCTCTGTTTTTCGGTCGTTACCTCGTATATTGGCCATATTAGATGCATTAGCCCGCCTCTCCCGCCAGGACATAGACTTTTGGTGAGTCAGTCTCCCTGTGTCTGTTGGCAAGTGAGCATATACTCCGCACATTCATCCAAACATTTCCTTAAAATCCGTTGTTTTTGGTGGTTTTTTATTGAGTACGACTGTGAAATAAGCCACCATGGGCCCCAAGAAAGTTCTTCGTAAAGTCCCTTTGGTAAAGAAAGTGAGAAACATGATGGAATTTAAGAAGGAAGTACAGGTACCATCTGACTTACGACCGAGCTTGGTTCCAACCAACTGGTCGTAAGTCAAAATGGACGTAAGTCAAATCTTTGAAAATTGACGACACACTGGGTAAGGCATAATGTCAAACCTTTGCTGTATAAACTACCTACATAGTATTGTAATGTAATGTACAATCATTATTTCATTCTTTTTACCATAATTTACTTCTATTGATATATCTTAATCATTTATGTTCTGTATATTATGTATACTGTACATGGTTGTGAACTGTATTGTAAATTTTACATCTCATACAGTATCGTATGTTACTGTTATCTTTAAGTATTGTCGACACAGTGGAATGGGAGAATACCACTGGCAGTGTCATCCTGCCAGAATGTCCTATAACCTATGCCCTAAGTAAAGAGAAACAACTCTCGAACATGTGTAATACATACGTATTCAGTTGGCTGGCTGGCTGGCTAGCAGGCCGGCTGGCTGGGTAGGTGGGGGGGTGGGGGTTGGCTGCCTGACTGACTGAATTTGGATCTCCATCTGTATTTGTATCTCTCTGTATCTCTCTCTCTATATATATCTCTCTATATATATCTCTTTCTCTCTCTATATATATATATATCATTATATATCTTTCTTTCAACACACCAGCTGTGTCCCACCGAGGCGGGGTGGCCCAAAAGGAAAAACGAAAGTTTCTCCTTTTACATTTTGTAATATATACAGGAGAAGAGGTTACTAGCCCCTTGCTCCCGGCATTTTAGTTGCCTCTTACAACACGCATGGCTTACGGAGGAAGAATTCTGTTCCACTTCCCCATGGAGATAAGAGGAAATAAACAAGAATAAGAACTAGAAAGAAAATAGAAGAAAACCCAGAGGGGTGTGTATATATATGCTTGTACATGTATGTGTAGTGTGACCTAAGTGTAAGTAGAAGTAGCAAGACGTACCTGAAATCTTGCATGTTCATGAGACAGAAAAAAGGACACCAGCAATCCTACCATCATGTAAAACAATTACAGGCTTTTGTTTCACACTCACTTGGCAGGACGGTAGTACCACTCCCTGGGCGGTTGCTGTCTACCAACCTACTACCTAGGATCATTATATATACATATAATCAAATACAAAATGGGAATTGACACAGTTACATTTTGCTGATGATACTGTGCTTATGGGAGATTCTAAAGAAAAATTGCAAAGGTTAGTGGATGAGTTTGGGAGTTTGTGTAAAGGTAGAAAGTTGAAAGTGAACATAGAAAACAGTAAGGTGATGAGGGTATCAAATGATTTAGATAAGAAAAATTGGATATCAAATTGGGGAGGAGGAGTTTGGAAGAAGTGGATGTTTTCAGATACCTGGGAGTTGACGTGTCGGTGGATGGATTTATGAAGGATGAGGTTAATCATAGAATTGATGAAGGAAAAAAGGCGAGTGGTGCATTGAGGTATATGTGGAGGCAAAGAAGGGAATGTATGAAAGTATAGTTGCACCAACACTCTTATATGGGTGTGAAGCTTGGGTTGTAAATGCTGCAGCGAGGAGGCGGTTGGAGGCAGTGGAGATGTCCTGTTTAAGGGCAATGTGTGATGTAAATATTATGCAGAAAATTCGGAGTGTGGAAATTAGGAAAAGGTGTGGAGTTAATAAAAGTATTAGTCAGAAGGCTGAAGAGGGGTTATTGAGGTGGTTTGGTCATTTAGAGAGAATGGATCAAAGTAGAATGACATGGAGAGCGTATAAATCTGTAGGGAAAGGAAAGCGGGGTAGGGGTCGTCCTCAAAAAGGTTGGAGAGAGGGGGTAAAGGAGGTTTTGTGGGCAAGGGGCTTGGACTTCCAGCAAGCGTGCGCGAGCGTGTTAGATAGGAGTGAATGGAGACGAATGGTACTTGGGACCTGATGATCTGTTGGAGTGTGAGCAGGGTAATATTTAGTGAAGGGATTCAGGGAAACTGGTTATTTTCATATAGTCGGACTTGAGTCCTGGAAATGGGAAGTACAATGCCTGCACTTTCAAGGAGGGGTTTGGGATGTTGGCAGTTTGGAGAGATATGTTGTGTATCTTTATATGTGTACGCTTCTAAACTGTTGTATTCTGAGCACCTCTGCAAAAACAGTGATAATGCGCGAGTGTGGTGAAAGTGTTGAATGATGATGAAAGTATTTTCTTTTTGGGGATTTTCTTTCTTTTTTTTGGGTCACCCTGCCTCGGTGGGAGACGGCCGACTTGTTGAAAAAAAAAAAACATATATATATATACATATATATATATAGGTTAAGAGAGTGGTGAAGCAATGTAAAAAGAGAGCAAATGAGAGAGTGGGTGAGATGTTATCAACAAATTTTGTTGAAAATAAGAAAAAGTTTTGGAGTGAGATTAACAAGTTAAGAAAGCCTAGAGAACAAATGGATTTGTCAGTTAAAAATAGGAGAGGAGAGTTATTAAATGGAGAGTTAGAGGTATTGGGAAGATGGAGAGAATATTTTGAGGAATTGTTAAATGTTGATGAAGATAGGGAAGCTGTGATTTCGTGTATAGGGCAAGGAGGAACAACATCTTGTAGGAGTGAGGAAGAGCCAGTTGTGAGTGTGGGGGAAGTTCGTGAGGCAGTAGGTAAAATGAAAGGGGGTAAGGCAGCCGGGATTGATGGGATAAAGATAGAAATGTTAAAAGCAGGTGGGGATATAGTTTTGGAGTGGTTGGTGCAATTATTTAATAAATGTATGGAAGAGGGTAAGGTACTTAGGGATTAGCAGAAAGCATGCATAGTTCCTTTGTATAAAGGCAAAGGGGATAAAAGAGAGTGCAAAAATTATAGGGGGATAAGTCTGTTAAGTATACCTGGTAAAGCGTATGGTAGAGTTATTATTGAAAGAATTAAGAGTAAGACGGAGAATAGGATAGCAGATGAACAAGGCTTTAGGAAAGGTAGAGGGTGTGTGGACCAGGTGTTTACATTGAAACATATTAGTGAACAGTATTTAGATAAGGCTAAAGAGGTCTTTGTGGCATTTATGGATTTGGAAAAGGGGTATGACAGGGTGGATAGGGGGGCAATGTGGCAGATGTTGCAGGTGTATGGTGTAGGAGGTAGGTTACTGAAAGCAGTGAAGAGTTTTTACGAGGATAGTGAGGCTCAAGTTAGAGTACATAGGAAAGAGGGAAATTATTTCCCAGTAAAAGTAGGCCTTAGACAGGGATGTGTGATGTCACCGTGGTTGTTTAATATATTTATAGATGGGGTTGTAAGAGAAGTAAATGCGAGGGTCTTGGCAAGAGGCGTGGAGTTAAAAGATAAAGAATCACACATAAAGTGGGAGTTGTCACAGTTGCTCTTTGCTGATGACACTGTGCTCTTGGGAGATTCTGAAGAGAAGTTGCAGAGATTGGTGGATGAATTTGGTAGGGTGTGCAAAAGAAGAAAATTGAAAGTGAATACAGGAAAGAGTAAGGTTATGAGGATAACAAAAAGATTAGGTGATGAAAGATTGGATATCAGATTGGAGGGAGAGAGTATGGAGGAGGTGAATGTATTCAGATATTTGGGAGTGGACGTGTCAGCGGATGGGTCTATGAAAGATAAGGTGAATCATAGAATTGATGAGGGGAAAAGGGTGAGTGGTGCACTTAGGAGTCTGTGGAGACAAAGAACTTTGTCCTTGGAGGCAAAGAGGGGAATGTATGAGAGTATAGTTTTACCAACGCTCTTATATGGGTGTGAAGCATGGGTGATGAATGTTGCAGCGAGGAGAATGCTGGAGGCAGTGGAGATGTCATGTCTGAGAGCAATGTGTGGTGTGAATATAATGCAGAGAATTCGTAGTTTGGAAGGTAGGAGGAGGTGCGGGATTACCAAAACTGTTGTCCAGAGGGCTGAGGAAGGGTTGTTGAGGTGGTTCGGACATGTGGAGAGAATGGAGCGAAACAGAATAACTTCAAGAGTGTATCAGTCTGTAGTGGAAGGAAGGCGGGGTAGGGGTCGGCCTAGGAAAGGTTGGAGGGAGGGGGTAAAGGAGGTTTTGTGTGCGAGGGGCTTGGACTTCCAGCAGCCATGCGTGAGCGTGTTTGATAGGAGTGAATGGAGACAAATGGTTTTTAATACTTGACGTGCTGTTGGAGTGTGAGCAAAGTAACATTTATGAAGGGGTTCAGGGAAACCGGCAGGCCGGACTTGAGTCCCGGAGATGGGAAGTACAGTGCCTGCACTCTGAAGGAGGGGTGTTAATGTTGCAGTTTAAAAACTGTAGTGTAAAGCACCCTTCTGGCAAGACAGTGATGGAGTGAATGATGGTGAAAGTTTTTCTTTTTTGGGCCACCCTGCCTTGGTGGGAATCGGCCAGTGTGATAATAAAATAATAATATAATTGTTTAGTTGTAGCTACAGTTAGAATAAGAGGTAGATGGGAAAAGAGGAAGGTGGCAACAACAAGTAAGAGGGAGGTGAAAGTATATAAACTAAGGGAGGAGGAAGTTCGGGCGAGATATAAGCGACTATTGGCAGAAAGGTGGGCTAGTGCAAAGATGAGTAGTGGGGGGGTTGAAGAGGGTTGGAATAGTTTTAAAAATGCAGTATTAGAATGTGGGGCAGAAGTTTGTGGTTATAGGAGGGTGGGGGGACGAGGAAAGAGGAGTGATTGGTGGAATGATGAAGTAAAGGGTGTGATAAAAGAGAAAAAGGTAGCTTACGAGAGGTTTTTACAAGGCAGAAGTGTTATAAGAAGAGCAGAGTATATGGAGAGTAAAACAAAGATGAAGAGAGTGGTGAGAGAGTGCAAAAGGAGAGCAGATGAAAGAGTGGGAGAGGCACTGTCAAGAAATTTTAATGAAAATAAGAAAAAATTTTGGAGTGAGTTAAACAAGTTAAGAAAGCCTAGGGAAAGTATGGATTTGTCCGTTAAAAACAGAGTAGGGGAGTTAGTAGATGGGGAGAGGGAGGTATTAGGTAGATGGCGAGAATATTTTGAGGAACTTTTAAATGTTGAGGAAGAAAGGGAGGCGGTAATTTCATGCACTGGCCCGGGAGGTATACCATCTTTTAGGAGTGAAGAAGAGCAGAATGTAAGTGTGGTGGAGGTACGTGAGGCATTACGTAGAATGAAAGGGGGTAAAGCAGCTGGAACTGATGGGATCATGACAGAAATGTTAAAAGCAGGGGGGGATATAGTGTTGGAGTGGTTGGTACTTTTGTTTAATAAATGTATGAAAGAGGGGAAGGTACCTAGGGATTGGCGGAGAGCATGTATAGTCCCTTTATATAAAGGGAATGGGGACAAAAGAGATTGTAAAAATTATAGAGGAATAAGTTTACTGAGTATACCAGGAAAAGTATACAGTAGAGTTATAATTGAAAGAATTAGAGGTAAGACAGAATGTAGAATTGCGGATGAGCAAGGAGGCTTCAGAGTGGGTAGGGGATGTGTAGATCAAGTGTTTACATTGAAGCATATATGTGAACAGTATTTAGATAAAGGTAGGGAAGTTTTTATTGCATTTATGGATTTAGAAAAGGCATATGATAGAGTGGATAGAGGAGCAATGTGGCAGATGTTGCAAGTACAGTGGACACCCGCATAACGATTACCTCCGAATGCGACCAATTATGTAAGTGTATTTATGTAAGTGCGTTTGTACGTGTATGTTTGGGGGTCTGAAATGGACTAATCTACTTCACAATATTTCTTATGGGAACAAATTCGGTCAGTACTGGCACCTGAACATACTTCTGGAGTGAAAAAATATCGTTAACCGGGGGTCCACTGTATATGGAATAGATGGTAAGTTACTAAATGCTGTAAAGAGCTTTTATGAGGATAGTGAGGCTCAGGTTAGGGTGTGTAGAAGAGAGGGAGAATACTTCCCAGTAAAAGTAGGTCTTAGACAGGGATGTGTAATGTCACCATGGTTGTTTAATATATTTATAGATGGGGTTGTAAAAGAAGTAAATGCTAGGGTGTTCGGGAGAGGGGTGGGGTTAAATTATGGGGAATCAAATTCAAAATGGGAATTGACACAGTTACTTTTTGCTGATGATACTGTGCTTATGGGAGATTCTAAAGAAAAATTGCAAAGGTTAGTAGATGAGTTTGAGAATGTGTGTAAAGGTAGAAAGTTGAAAGTGAACATGGAAAAGAGTAAGGTGATGAGGGTATCAAATGATTTAGATAAAGAAAAATTGGATATCAAATTGGGGAGGAGGAGTATGGAAGAAGTGAATGTTTTCAGATATTTGGGAGTTGACGTGTCGGCGGATGGATTTATGAAGGATGAGGTTAATCATAGAATTGATGAGGGAGAAAAGGTGAGTGGTGCGTTGAGGTATATGTGGAGTCAAAAAACGTTATCTATGGAGGCAAAGAAGGGAATGTATGAAAGTATAGTAGTACCAACACTCTTATATGGATGTGAAGCTTGGGTGGTAAATGCAGCAGCGAGGAGACGGTTGGAGGCAGTGGAGATGTCCTGTCTAAGGGCAATGTGTGGTGTAAATATTATGCAGAAAATTCGGAGTGTGGAAATTAGGAGAAGGTGTGGAGTTAATAAAAGCATTAGTCAGAGGGCAGAAGAGGGGTTGTTGAGGTGGTTTGGTCATTTAGAGAGAATGGATCAAAGTAGAATGACATGGAAAGCATATAAATCTATAGAGGAAGGAAGGAGGGGTAGGGGTCGTCCTCAAAAGGGTTGGAAAGAAAGGGTAAAGGAGGTTTTGTGGGCAAGGGGCTTGGACTTCCAGCAAGCGTGCATGAGCGTGTTAGATAGGAGTGAATGGAGACGAATGATACTTGGGACCTGACGATCTGTTGGAGTGTGAGCAGGGTAATATTTAGTGAAGGGATTCAGGGAAACCGGTTATTTTCATATAGTCGGACTTGAGTCCTGGAAATGGAAAG